>NC_043000.1:69291652-69341652 GCF_006345805.1 Octopus sinensis | reverse complement strand
AGGTAAGTCTTTTTCTGTGATGTTGTATTTGCGGAGTATTTTCGTTTTCTTTTTGTTGCTTTTAGTAGCGTTGATTGTCTACTGATTTCATTAAGAATCGACAGATCTTTTCTCATTTTTTGTATTTTGTTTTGGATGTTATTTATCCACAGGGTTTGTTTGGGTTGTGGTACTCCTGTTTGGATGGGTTTGAGTGAGTATCTAGCTTCTTTTGTGGCTACAGTGGCTGCTGCGTATATTAAGTCATTTAGCTCAAAGATATCGCTTTTTGTTTCAGTGGCTATTAGTTCCGTGACGGCTAGGCTTATGCTGTTTATAATTGGTGTTGTTGTTTCGTCTATTTTGATTTTTGGGAAGTACGGTCGGTGGTCCATTTTGAGCTCTGTGGTTTTCAGTTCTTTGATTATTCTACTTTTTATATTATCATAATCATTAGGCTCCCCTTCGTTGTTTCCAGGTTTTAGATTTGTGTCACTTTCTTTCTTATTTGTATGTTTGTTTGTCGTGTTTTGGCTTTCTGTTTGTCGTGTATTATTATGCATCCTTACGGTCTGGGTTTGTTGTGTTTGTTTACATCGTGTTTGTTGGGAATGTTTCGTTCATCTTCGTGTTTTACTGTTTCAGTGTTTATATTATTGAGCATTGTTGTGGGGCTTCTATCTACATTTTTCTGATATTTTTTTCTTTTAGATGTTCTATTTCTATTTCTGATATTTTTATTATTACTATTATTATTATTATTATTATTATTATTATTATTATTATTATTATTATTATTATTATTATTATATTATTATTATTATTCAGTAGTTTTACTTTTATAACGTGCTTTCACTTCACTACCGAGCGTAGCTCTGTGTGCCTTGGGTTTGTGCTGTGATTTGTTGTGATGCTCTGATGGTTACTGTATTGAAAGTGTTCTGCACTTACTATGATAGGAATTGTTTCTATTTTTAGATTCTACATTCGAGTTACCTCCATTTCCAGGTCTTTATATTTTGAAAGTTTCTCCATTTCTTTTAGAGACATGTTGTCATCTGCCGGTATTGATACATCAATTAGAAAGAATTTTTTCTTCTTCATGATCTCTGACAACTATAACTGGTCTGTTGGCCTTAATTTCTCTATCTGTGTGTATTGGCATATCCCAAAGTATGGTTGTTTTCTCGTTTTCTGTGACCTTTTCTGGTGTGTGCCTATACCATCTTTTTTCTGTTGTTATTCCATAATGTTGGCATAGCTTCCAGTGTATGTAGGTCCCAACTCTGTCGTGTCTGTGAATATATTCCTTCTTAGCCAGGACTGAGCAGCTAGAGATAATATGATTTATTGTTTCTTGTCCATCTCCACATATTCTGCAGTTACTTGTAATATTTCTTTTCATTACATGTTTTTGGTAATTTCTGGTGGGGAGGCTTTGGTCTTGTGCTGCAATTAAAAATTCCTCTGTCTCTGTTTTGAGTCCTGAGCTTCTCAACCACTGCTGGGATTTTTCTTTGTCTATTTCTTTTGCATTTAATTTAGTCCAGTACTTGCCATGAAGGGGCTTTTCTTGCCATCGTTTTATCATGGTCCGTTGCTGTTCTAGTTTTAGTTTTGATTTCATTTGCTTTATAGCTTTTGTTGCTTTCTTCTTCTTCTTCTTCTTCTTCTTTTTCTTCTTCTTCTTCTTCTTCTTCTTCTCTTCTTCTTCTTCTTCTTCTTCTTCTCTTCTTCTTCTTCTTCTTCTTCTTCTTCATATTTGTTAGGTGGTATGATTTCTTGTTTGTATTTGTCAGCTTCCTTAAATACTGAGAACAATTTTTTGTTTTGCTCGTGTTTTGCCGCTATTTGTATCAGTTTTCCTTTCTTCTGAAGTGGGTATGGTTATTTTATAGTAGTTTTCCAGCTTTATAAGGGTCTATCACCTTCTATACGTTGTATATATAGCCTTTCTATGTCAGATTTTGGGTGATGCATCCTAGATCCTGTCATTATTTTTCTTGTTTTCCTATCTATTTTAGTTATTATTATTATTATTATTATCATTATTATTATTATTATTATTATTATTATTATTATTATTATTATTATTATACACTCAAAATATTAGACTGGAAAAGAAAAAATCTTAACATCGGGCTACAACACTCAGACTCAGATGCGAAGAACCCTCCTATTGGATTACACCAAATAACCATAGATGCCAAGAACCCTCCTAAGTATCCTAGCTGCCCCTAATAGCAATGTTTTCTGCAGCTTGACTAAACTGGGTTTTATGCCTATTTTCTCAATCCATATGTTAAAATCTTTAGGGGTAGTTCCCAATGCACCTATACTGGGATACATTTACCCGCACTTTCCATAATCTCTGTAATTCAATGGGTAGCTCCTGGTACTTTGCTATTTCTTCCATACCTCTTATATTGATTTCCTCATCATTTGGGATTGTAAAGTCAATTACCTGGCACTTTCTATTTTCTTTATCTACTACTACTAATTCAGGCATTCTAGCTACTATTACTCTGTCAGTCTGAATGTTAAAGTCCCACAACATCTTGTATTTCTTAATGTCTAGTACATTACTAGGTTCATGTTCATACCATTTATCAGTATGTTCAAATCCTAGCTTTCTACATAGATCCCAGTGGATTGCACTCTCTAGATCGTCATGTCTTTTCTTGTATTCCTTCTGTACCAGCATACTACATTCACTTTCTATATGAATAACGATTTCCTCTTTTGATTTGGATAATGTACATTGAGAATCTACTTGGATTTTGTCTATCTTGGCTTTTATCCAATTACTCCTTAAATACTTGATCTTTTGCAGTTACTAACAAACTTTCTGTCTCCCTCTTTAGCTTTCCTTTCTGCAGGCATAACAATGTCTCACTACTACTATTTGCTACATCTAACTTTGGGAATCTACTATGAAACTCCTTCTCCTGCCAGTCAGATAGTTTCTGTTCTTTTTCTGTTTTTTAACTTCGGTTGGTTCTTGGTTTCCTTATATCTTGCTGTGACTCTAGCAGCTTTTAATAAACTTCCACATTAATGGAAAGCAAGTGGAGGCGCAATGGCCCAGTGGTTAGGGCAGCGGACTTGCGGTCGGAGGATCGCGGTTTCGATTCCCAGACCGGGCGTTTGTGTGTGTTTATTGAGCGAAAACACCTAAAAGCTCCCTGCTGTACTCTTTCACCACTCTAAAGGCGGTGCTCCAGCATGGCCGCAGTCAAATGACTGAAACAAGTACAAAAAAAAAAAGTGATTGGTCTATAATTGCTAGCTCTGTTACCCTTGCTCTTATCTTTCATAATGAGTATTGTCCTCCCTCTAGTCATCCAATCTGGTATTATTCCTCCATTAAGGCAATCCTGAAGTTGTTCCGTCAGCCTACCCCTCCCCCATGTAAACTACTTGAACTAAGTCTGCTCTTGGGCCCTTCCAATTCGGCATTTTTCCTATCATTTTACTCATTAATGCACGGGTTAGTCTTGGATTTGGCTGCTTCCCACTCACTACTTCTTCCCTCACTTTCTTTAACTATAATGCATCTACATTATGATTGTCCTGAATTTTCTAGCTTCCTCTCTATTAGTTTTCTCGTCTTCAGTATTTCGTTCTTCACTATTTATTTGGTTATAAATTCTTCTGTCTCTCTCTCTTATTATTATTATTGATATTATTATTATTATTATTATTATTATTATTATTATTATTATTATTATTATTATTGAGTGAGAGAGCAGTGCGTGCCATCAAAGTGACACTGGGGTAAAATATACGAAGCCCAGTATACCCATCATGACTACCCGTCTGATAAGGGTACACCAGGCACATGCATCACAACCATATGTGCGCGACATAGTGATCTCATATCAAAATAAACAGCTCATGACCTTGCAGGTGGGGCCCAGTTAGAATTTTCTTCAGGTCGAGTAACCCATCCCACTCGAAAGGTCCCTGAATAAGGGTTGTTTAAAGATGTTGAACGAAACACCCATGTTTCCAGAGGTGAATTATTCAAACCCCAAAGAATCCCTCTCAACACATGGCTATGATGCTCCCCCACTACTTCTGCACGTGATCAGAGATGCACATATCGTCAGCCACTAAGGGACATGCTCAACTGGTTATGGTCAAACAACTGACAAGCAAATCTGTGGTATTGAGCAGAATATTTGCTGTAGCCCATCTTTTATACCAGACAAACAATGTACATGATAACACTTCCAATCAGTTAAGATCAGAAGCCATGAGAGCCACTGCCTGGTACTGCATCAGGGCATTTATTATTATTATTATTATTATTATTATTATTATTATTATTATTATTATTATTATTATTATTATTATTATTATTATTATTATTACCATCATCATCATCATCATCATCATCATCATCATCATCATCATCATCATCATCATCATCATCATCATCATCATCATTATTATTATTATTACTTTGTTATAAGATTTGAAGAATTATTATTATAGTTTATGAGATGCGAAATATCAAGTATTAAAGAGTAAAGAAACCAAAAACGTATGAATTGCTATATTACATAATATTGCTCATTAAGAAGATAAGATAATTACAGTATAATTACAATATAATCTGTTGTGTCTGGGGAGATTCATTCTCTTTTAGTGGCTTATTATTTAACACACTCACCGGTAAAGTTTCCACTAATTTACTTATTTATTTTTCCTAAAATTTTCGTTGTCTTGCATCCTTTTCAATAGTTGTTGACTCTGTCCGTTATCAGAGCTGCATTCTTTTTGTTTGTTTGTTTGTGAGCATAGAATCTTGCAAACCAAATCCAAAAACGAAATACAACATAATCATTTAATCAATATGTAATCGATGGGAAAAAAAACCTAAATCGTAAAGTTCCTAAAACGCTCATTATACCTAATCCTCTAATAAGCTTCAAAATATATTTGAATATACTGAATTTATGCTACAAATAGAAATGCTTTGGCCAGGAGCAGACGCCATACTATATTTCTTAATAATAGATTACCATGGCAAAGCCAGCTTGAAACCATATGCAAAGAGTGATATTTCTTCACTTTTTGTCATGTCGACATTAGAAATGTGCGGTTGCTCTCAAAGAATGTTATCTTTTTCCACAAATAATTTCATAATTTTCACCACAAAATTTATTTTTAGATATTTCCATCATATATAGATGAATGTCTGCTTCAATTAATTAAGCAAATATTGAGTTGTTAAATAAGAATTCATTTTAAACAGATTCGCATAGACATAAAAGTACCTTCTCTGCCATTTCTCTTCTTAAATATATATATATGTATGTATGTATGTATGTATGTATGTATGTATGTATGTATGTATGTATATATATAATATATATATATATATATATATATAGAGAGAGAGAGAGAGAGAGAGAGAGAGAGAGAAAGAGAGAAGAGAGAGAGAGAGAGAGAGATAAAACTTACTTGGAAAAGGATGCGTGGCATTCGATCATATAATAATATAAATAATATATAAACATATGCATATATACATACATATATGTACATACCTACATATATATGTATATATACATGCATATATGGATACAGGACATCAATAAAAACGTTGAACACAATGAGAAACGAAAACATAAAAACAAAAACATTGAAACGAACTTTTTACTTTTTTATTATTTTTACTGTCTTATTCTCACTGTCCTGTTCTTGTTACCACTTTCACCCTCTGCAAAAAATCCCAAATTTTATTTAATTCGCTTTGTGGGAAGGATTGTTTCAACGAAGTCGCGACTTGTCCTTACTTTCGAACGCAGGGTAGATGAAACAGGGACAACTGAAGAAGGGAATATTTCTTGTATTGTATGTCTTGTTTCTCTGGGTTTTTTTCGTTGTTTGAAAAAAAGTTCGTTTCTATGTTTTTGTTTTTGTTTCTCATTGTGTCCAGCGTTTTTTTGATGTCCTGTACCCATATATGCATGTATATATACATATATATGTAGGTATGTACATATATGTATGTATATATGCATATATTTATATATTATATATATATATATATATATATATATATATATATATATATATTATATAATATAATATATATATATAACACTCTCTTTCTCAATCACTCGTTCATTTCCCATGCATGTGTGTGTGTGTGTGTTGTTGTTGTTGTTGTTGGTAGTCTTGGTGTCTGATGATGACGTTTCAGCGATGAGAACACATGTGACTCTACAGTCCAAAACTGGAAGCACACAGACACCCACCGATGTCACAGCGAAGATTTGTTAACTGGATTGGTGTGAATGCTGCCCTGTGAAGTCCTTCACTTCTAGCATCGAGACGTTGTCGCGGTCCTCTTCTAAGGCAGCTGCTGCTCGTGAGGTGAGCGATCTCCACGATGATCTGTCTGCAGCAGAGGCCTCGAGTGCGCATGGTCTAATGCCGCTCCATTTGAAGTTGCTTTTCTGAGTGACTTTCTTTCTCAGTTTGGGCCTCCTTGTTTGCGCGAGCCCTGCGTGAGCCCGCCGTATAACAGCTGTCTGAGTACACGGTTATCAGACATTCTGATAACATGGCCAGTCCAGCGTAACTGAGCCTTCCGCAACATTGAGTCAATTATGCTGGTGTCTCAGAAGTCTACTGGCATACACTCTTCCTCCCAAATGGCTACATGGATGTCACGGAATGCATTGAAAGTTGTGATACCAAGTGCCTTGTACAGTTCTGCAGGAACTCCATCCGGTCGCGGAACTTTGCCATAGTTTATTTCATTCACGGCAATCTTGACCTCATCTACACTTGGCAGCAGGTCGAGGTCTTTGAGTAGAGGCTTCTAAGGGATTTGATGCAATGCTTTCTGGTCGACAATGGATAGCCAGTTTAGGAGTTGGTTGAAGTTCTCCTCCCTTCTTGCCATGACCCCTTTTTGTCTTTGACGATCATTGAGTCATCAACAGATACCAGGTTGTCTGTTCCACTTCTTGAAGAGTCGTAAGTGGCCTTGATAGCGCTGCACAGCATATTGGAGTTGTTGGTATCAGCATAGAGATGTACTTCTTCCGTTTTCTGCTCCCACCATCTGTCTTGAATGCTGCAAAGCTCTGTCTGGACTTTGGTTTAACAGTCCCTGGCCGTGAGGCGCAGTTTAGGTCGTTCTAGCAATCAATGTAGACCTTCCTCTTATCATCCAACTGTGCCTGTACCGCCTCGTTGTTGCCATCAAATCAGAACTGATGAAGCTTTTCCATTGGGTCTAGAACTGTTTTGGCTGTTTCTGTGACAACTTCTTTTAACTGATTCCACTTTTCCTCAGGTCCTATCACTTGAAACTTGTCTTCAAGACTGGACTGGAACTCCTGTTGATATTTGACTGAAAGGAATCTGGCTGTTCTGAAGGCAAGTCAAATGAGCTTTGGGTGCTCGTGGTGTTAGGGAACTATGCGGGTGTTGAGCTTGGCTCTTATGAGTCTGTGGTCTGTCCAACACCGCGCTCCACACATTTCCCCGGTGATGAGGACATCACTGCTGTCACGCTGGCGGGTGAAAATGTAGTCAAGGATATTCCACTGTTTTGAACGCGGATGCATCCGTGATGTCTTATATTTACCAGCCTGCCAGAAATGGTGTTCGTAATCAGCAGGTTGTACTCGGTACACTTCCCAGCAAATGAACACCATTTCTATTCATCTTCCCAACTCCATGCTTCCCTCCCCCGCTCGTCGTCCCTGCCGACTCTGGTGCTGAAGTCGCCTAGTATTACAAGCTTGTCGGGAGTAGGCGTGTCACGTTGCACAATGCCCAAGTCAGCATAGAAATGTTCTTAGTCTCTTCTGTGCACGTCATTGTAGAGGCGTACGCGCTCATGATGGTGATGAAGCATTTGTCGCTAACAGAAAGGCGTCGTTTTATTAGCTTTTAATTTATGCTAATGGGAAGGCTGGGAATTTGTTTCAGCAGACTGAACTTGATGGTGAATCCAGCCCCGTGTATTCTGTCCTCATATAGGGTCTTGCCTTTCCAGAAGAAAGTGTAGCTGCTGCCTGATTCTGCCAGCAACCCTTCCTCAGCCAGTCGAGTTACACTGATTGCTGTTATGTCGATATTGTATCTTGACAATTCTTTGGCAATGAGAGCTGTTCTTCCCTGAGGTCCGGAGATGTTGTCTCGTTCCACGAGGGTACGTATGCTCCATGTACCAATGATTAGGCTTTTCTTTTTGAATCGACCGCAAATGGATGTCTGTTAGCTGCGCTTAGCTGGCCAGAACCGTTCAGGACAAGCTTTAGGGCATCTCTTCTAGGTCCCTCCCTTACTAGGGTGGGCAGTATCGTCCTAAAAAGGCTGCTCAGTCACTGAGATGCTGCCGAAATTATTGGCTGTCCGATACGAAGAACAGCGACTATATATATATATATATATATATATATATATCTTTTATTTTTTTACTTTTTCAGTCATTTGATTGCAGCCATGCCGGAGCACCACCTTTAGTCGAACCATTCGACTCCAGAACTAATTCTTTGTAAGCCTAGTAATTATTCTATCTGTCTCTTTGGCCGAACCGCTAAGTTATGGAGACGTAAACACACCGACATCGGTTGTCTAGCGATGGTGGGACAAACACAGACACACAAATATGTATATATATATATATATATATATATATATAATTGAATAATGGTAGAAATTGATATTAATCAATTAAAACCAGTGGCCTAGCATATCAAACAAATCCGAAGATTAAAATATTTTTACATACAAAATGTAAAGGACTGACCACTAAAAGTGGACAGTCAATATGCTAGATATAGACGTCAAAATCGCTATTTTCCGCAAAGAATGTGTTCTCAAGTAAAAACTCAGCACAAAACCAAAGCAAGACAAATGAAAATATACGAAATAATAACGATTACCTATGTACCGATCAGTTTCGCTTGTTAATATTCACGCATATGGATACGTGAAAATCTGCAAGCTCATCAGCATAGTCTGTCGTATACAAACATAATTTCCAGAACTAGATACAAAAACGCTTGACTGTGGAAAATAGCGATTTTAACGTCTATATCTAGAACAGTGACCGTCCACTTTTAGTGGTGAGTCCTTTAGATTTTATATATATATATATATATATATATATATATATATATATATATGATGGGATACTTTCAGTTTCCGTCTACCAAATCAACTCGGGTCGGCCCGAGGCTATTGTAGAAGACGTTTGCCTAAAGTGCCACGTAGTACGACTGAACCCAGAACTATAAGGAAGCTGCTTACCACGCAGCCACGCCTGTATATGTATACATAAAGGGTGTCCATAAAGTCTTTTTACAATTTAATAAATTTATTATAAAAACAATTGATAAGATACCTTAATCAGACTTGTTCTATTGTACTCAGTGGTTTTCAAAGGTATTTTTTTTACCTCATTTAATACACTTCTATATGGGCACCATTAGTCTCACGAAGCAAATCAAGACAGTACTCGATTTCTTGCCATGTTCGCTGGAGCATAGCCTCATCAATACTTGCAATCCCATCTGTTATCTTTTGCTTTAGTTCAGTGATGTCCCGTATCTTTGTTCGATGCACGATATCTTTAACATAACCCCATAGAAAGAAATCCAGAGGTGTGATATCTGGTGAACGTAGGGGATACGGAATTGGTCCATCCCTTCCAATCCAACGGTCTGGAAATTTTTGATTGAGGAACTCACGAACATGCAGTCCCCAATGTGGTGGGGCACTATCTTGCTGGAAAATGATGATCGGTTGAAGGTCCTGGAGTTGTGGTGCCACATATTCAGTCAAAAGGTCAAAGTAGACATTTGCAGAAATTGATCTCTCGTTGAAGAAAAATGGACCAATAATTCGATTACACATAATCCTACACAAGACATTCACTTTGGGACTATCTCGCTGAACTTTTCTAGTCACGTGAGGGCATCCTGATCCCCAGATTTTCACATTGTGTTTGTCCAGTTTCCCTGAAACATGAACGATTGCCTCATCACTAAAACAAACTCGCCTGAGGAATGTTTCATCTTCAGGAATTAGTTGTAGCATGTGAACTGCAGAGTCTTTTCGTCTTGGTTTATCATTTGGCTTGATTGCCTAGAGCGTTCTGTTGAACGCGGTAGCTCTAACTGTCTGACAGCAGTACAGATGGACCTTGTGTGAAAACGAGAAAAGGTTTCTTTTACACGATCAATGTTTTCGTCAGATGCTCATGGTCGCCCACTCCTCTTTCTATCTGATACTGTCCCTGTCTCCATAAATTTCTTTTACCATGCACGAATTAACGGACGTGATGGTGGATCTCTTCCATACTTTGTTCTGTAGTTTCGTTGAGTCTGCGTATCTGATTTTGTCTCAATAAACCATGATACACATTGTGCCTTCTCTTGAAGAGTACCAATTTCTTAGGGGTTCATTAAAAAAATGCCTCTTTAATCTGCAGGCTGCCTGAAACACAAAGATGCAATGTGATTAAAAACTTTGAAAACCACTGAGTACAATAGCATAAGTTTGATTAAGATATCTTATCAACTGTCTTTGTAATAAAATTTTTAAATTGTAAAGACTTTATGAACACCCTGCATATATATATATATATATATATATATATATATATATATATATATATATATATATATATATGTGTGTGTGTGTGTGTGTGTGTGTGTCTGGTGTGTGTGTGTGTGTGTGTGTGTGTTTGTGTGTGTGTGTGTGTAATTATTTGAGGGAAAATTAATCCTAACTTACAGGGAAAAAATTCAATTTAGAAATATTAAATCAAATTTCACACAATATAATATATATATATAAAAATTAGAAAAAAACACCTTTTATCAATTCAAAATGACCAATTATATTACACCATCTAGAAAATTACATATAATAGAAATATTAAAATTAAAATAACAATAAAATACCGATGATTAAGTAAATTGCAAAAAAAATAATAAAAACGTATATAATTGGTAGAATAACGACACGTGTTTCGTGGCTATATTTAAGAAATGATTATAATAAAAAAAATTAATAGTAGTAGTAAAATCACTTCGATATAAATATAGCCACTCATCAGGTTAAAAATAAACTAGAATAATAAAATAATTAATGGATTGAGCCCGGAAGCAAACTTTTTACTACACAGCCACACTTGTGCTTATGTGTGTGTGTGTAAGTGTGCAGTAGTAGAAGTAGTAGTAGTAGTAGTAGTAGTAGTAGTAGTAGTAGTAGTAGTAGTAGTAGTAGTAGAAACTCTACTATTACTATATTTTAATGTGAGTTTCTCATATATATATATTTCATGTGATATTTCAAAGTTGTTTAACAGTGTTTCATGTGTATTATGTTGAGTAATGGCACAACTTTAAATCACCTAGTTTTTCAAATATTGATTTCAAATTATGGCTCAAGGCCAGCAATTTCGAAGGAGATGATAAGTCAATTAAAGCTAACTCAGTGCTCAACTGATATTTATTTTATGGATCCCGAAAGGATGAAAAGCAAAGTTGATCTCGGCTGAATTTGAACTGAGACCGTAGAACGGACGAAATGCCACTAAGTATTTTGCCCAGCGTGCTAAGGATTCTCCAAACTCACCGCCTTAGTTTTTTAAATATTATTGCGCATTTCGTTACATCAGATCGTAATGTGATATGAATTCTGATTGAATAAATCCTCATTAATTGGGTTCCACAAAGTTAACATAAATTTTATTCAAAACATTTTTGTTTATCCACTCTCATGGTGTTGATTACTCATTCAAGAATAAGTAATCAATACCGTCACTAAAAGTGTGAGCACACTCGCATGTGTGTATGTGTGTGTGCTTGCATGTATGCCTGTGCGGGTGGATGTATATATTATATATATATATATATATATATATATATATATATATATATATTTATATGTATGTATGTATGTATGTATGTATAGAACGTATTTTGTACGTATGAATCGCACGAGCGTATAAAGCACGTCCCAATTTTGGTGTGGCTATCATAGGAAAAATATAATGCAGTTAACTCCAGACCACGTATCTAAATGTTTCACGCTTACGGCGCTCTACCCATTTGATTATTACTACATAGACATGCACGCTTTGCTTATAAAATTTTCATTCATGGAAACAATGAAAATTTAGACTAAAGGTACCCTTGATGAAGTATATTGATAGGTTAAGTTGCGCTACTTTCCTGAACACAACTAAATATCTCCATTGGCCATCTGCACCGCCACTGGTCATTGTTAATTATACTAACCTCTATCAATCAATAACACTAAAATTATAAATCATTATCATCAGTTTCATAATCTGAAAGTCGTGAGCGCGATCCTTACGCGGAGCAGTCTTTTTTAGGCGCAGGTATGTATATGTGGCAAAAAATTTGCTTCCCAACCACATAGCTTTCGATTTAGTCCCACTATGTGAAACCTTCGGAAGTGTCTTCTTTCGTCCGACCAAGACCTTGTAAGTGAATAACGTCCCTCCATCCATCCATCCATCCATCCATCCATACATACATACATACATACATACTTAGAAAATAAAGGAAAACACCTTAATTAATACGGAGCTGCTTTATCTTTGGCATGAATCACAGCTTTAAAACAACGAGGAATTAACTTGTAGCGGTTCCGAATAATCGTTAGAGGAATGTTGAGCCATTCGAGTAAAAACCGTTATAGCTCTTTCAGCGACCCTACTGGAGGCAAGTAGTTCCTCACTTGCTGTCCCAAAATGTACCATAAAATATTTTATTGAGATGTAGTGATCGTTGAGGCCAATCCAAGTAATCTGCTTCAATTTGGTGACTTTTCCCATGTCACGCAGGTGTTGATGAATGGTTGAATGACCAAATCCAAGATTCTCTGCTAGTTCTTCAACAGTTACGATAGGATTTTGTTCCACCAAGGTTTGCACCAAAGACGTCCTCGTCGAGCTCCACAGATCTTCCAGGACGAGGCTCGTTTCCTAGGCTATAGTTTCCGGCTCGGAATTTCTGACACAGGCATATGCTTATTATCCGGTCTCCATATACTGCATTAATATTCCTCGCACTTTCCGTTGCGTTGTTGCCTTTATTGAACTCATAAAGCAAAATATGCCGAATATGCTCCTTTCTCACTCCCATTATATCTTTGAAAAAATAACTGTTAAAATAGCTGTTAAAATCGAACTACACTCTTTAAAACTTGCACTAAGAATAAATACAAGGTAAAATTATTACATGCTTTTATAGCAAGTTGATGCAGGTAGTTTATCCCGTCCCCTCCGGCCTTTAGTTCATGCAATTGAAAAAAACGCATTATTTATAGGATGACCCAATACATATATATGTATATATATATATAATATCATAAGATCAAAGGGTAATCTGAAATATTAGGAATTTCTATTGCCAGTGGTCTAGCGTGTAAAAGTTTAGTCAATAGACTATATATTATTCATATAAATACAGTATACATTTAAATACATGAGGTATCCATCATAGGACTACCTGCACGCTAGAGAGGAATTTAACTCTCCTCTCTAGTGTGCAGGTAGTCCTATAATGGATACCTCTTATGTGTTTAAATGTACACTGTCTATATATATATATATATATATATTATATATATATATATATATATATAAAACTGTAGTTGTGTGAGTGTCTGTCCCCTTCGATTTAGATTCCTAACTACTCCCACATTTTGCGGTGCAGTTTAACCAAATTCGGGTATCTTATAGTCGTGATTCATATCAAGCCCGTCTGGGTATTAGTGCGCGTCTACGATGAGTCTACGATTTTTAAAATAATTTACCATAATTTTTTTTCCATTTTAACGCATATTTTTTAAATAAAGGGAAGGCGGCGGAGTTGGCGTCCATGCTCACACCTGCACCTGTGTTGCTTCTCCCCCTTCTTCCCTCCCTCGTGAAGCTGTGGGGAAGGGAGTGTAAGGAAATCAACGTCGTAAAGCGTTGTCAAGGAGACCAGCGTTCTTTTAGAACAACGACTTCATGGTTTGAAGACACCAAAACAGAAATGGCTAAGAATGCCCGAAAGCAAATTCTACAAAATCGGGAAACACGCCACACAGGGAAGGTTTCCTGTGCAAATAATTTGCCCAACCGAATGTTATAGTTGTTGCACAACATTTACTTAAAAAATATTATCCAAACACAAACTTTTGAAGGCAATATTGTATGGCGATGGTACTTGTGAAATATGGTAATGGATTTAGTAGCGAAGGAGAGAGCAGAGGCATAGTATGGTGGTGGTGGAGGCGGTGGTAGTGGCAGCGGTGGTGCTGGTAGTGGTGATGGCGGTCTTTGTCGTGGTGGTCGTCGTGTTTGTGGTGGTGGTGGTGGTGGTGGTGGTGTTGTTGTTGGTGGTCGTGGTCGTGGTCGTGGTCGTGGGGGTGGTGATGATGGTAGTGGTGGTGGTGATGATGGTGGTGGTGGTCGTCGTCGTCGTCGTGGTCTTCGTGATGGTGGTGGTGATGGTCATGGGCGTAGTGGTGGTGGTGGTCATGGTGGTAGTGGTGATGGTGTTGGTCGTGGTGGTGGTGGTGGTGGTGGCTGAAGCTGTCGTCTGGGTTCTTCCAATTTTTTCGTGTGTCGGTGGCGGC
The DNA here is from genome assembly GCF_006345805.1 of Octopus sinensis. Classification (NCBI taxonomy): domain Eukaryota; kingdom Metazoa; phylum Mollusca; class Cephalopoda; order Octopoda; family Octopodidae; genus Octopus; species Octopus sinensis. The sequence goes on along the minus strand of NC_043000.1, from coordinate 69,327,030 downwards.
GTTGGCGTTCATGTTCGCACCTGCACCTGTGTAGCTCCTCCCCTTCTTCCCTCCCTCGTGAATCTGTGGGGAAGGCAGGGTAGGGAAATCAATGTCGTAAAGCGTTGTCAAGGAGACCAGCGTTCTTTTAGAACAACGACTTCATGGCTTGAAGTCGCCAAAACAGAAATCGCTAAAAAAGCTGAAACAGATCCACAAAAACGGCAAAAACCGCCACACAGGGGCAGGTTTCCTGTGCAAACAATTTGCACAACCGAATGTTTTAGTTGTTGCACAAATCTTTATATATAAAAGTGAAGTTGTGTGTCTGTCTCCTACGATTTAGATTCCTAACTACTCCCACATTTTGCGGTGCAGTTTAACCAAAACCGGGTATCTTATAGTCGTGATTCATATCGAGCCCTTCTGGGTATTAGCGCGCGTCTACGATGAGTACGATTTTAAAAAAAATTTACCATCATTTTTTCCATTTTAGTGCATTTTTTCGCTATTATATAAGGGAAGTAACTCTCTAAAAATGTCAACGATGAGTCAACGATTAAAAAAAAAATTACCATCATTTTTTATTCCATTTTTAATGCATTTTTTGCTATTTTTTTGCTATAACTCTCTAAAAATGCTTATATAGTTATTTCCCTTACAAACCCGAGCAACGCCGGGCGATACTGCTAGTATATATATAAGTGAGGTTGTGTGGTGTCTGTCTCCTACGATTTAGATTCCTAACTACTCCCACATTTTTCGGTGCAGTTTAATCAAAACCGGGTATCTTATAGTCGTGATTCATATCGAGCCCTTCTGGGTATTAGCGCGCGTCTACGATGAGTCTACGATTTAAAAAAAATTACCATCATTTTTTCCATTTTAGTGCATTTTTTCGCTATTATATAAGGGAAGTAACTCTCTAAAAATGTCAACGATGAGTCAACGATTAAAAAAAAAATTACCATCATTTTTTATTCCATTTTTAATGCATTTTTTGCTATTTTTTTTTGCTATAACTCTCTAAAAATGCTTATATAGTTATTTCCCTTACAAACCCGAGCAACGCCGGGCGATACTGCTAGTATATATATAAGTGAGGTTGTGTGGTGTCTGTCTCCTACGATTTAGATTCCTAACTACTCCCACATTTTTCGGTGCAGTTTAATCAAAACCGGGTATCTTATAGTCGTGATTCATATCGAGCCCTTCTGGGTATTAGCGCGCGTCTACGATGAGTCTACGATTTAAAAAAAATTACCATCATTTTTTCCATTTTAGTGCATTTTTTCGCTATTATATAAGGGAAGTAACTCTCTAAAAATGTCAACGATGAGTCAACGATTAAAAAAAAATTACCATCATTTTTTATTCCATTTTTAATGCATTTTTTGCTATTTTTTTGCTATAACTCTCTAAAAATGCTTATATAGTTATTTCCCTTACAAACCCGAGCAACGCCGGGCGATACTGCTAGTATATATATAAGTGAGGTTGTGTGGTGTCTGTCTCCTACGATTTAGATTCCTAACTACTCCCACATTTTTCGGTGCAGTTTAATCAAAACCGGGTATCTTATAGTCGTGATTCATATCGAGCCCTTCTGGGTATTAGCGCGCGTCTACGATGAGTCTACGATTTAAAAAAAAATTACCATAATTTTTCCGCATTTTTAATGCATTTTCGCTCGGTTTATATAAGGGAAGTAACTCTCTAAAAATGTATTATTAAATCTCAGAACGTAAAAAGCTACAGTAACACACCCCCTTGTGGTTAGCCATATTGAGATGGCTATTATACTTTACATCTCTAAAAATGCTTATATAGTTATTTCCATTACAAAACCGAGCAACGCCGGGTGATACTGCTAGTATATATATATATATGAGGGAGGAAGCACACCGTCGGTTACGACGACGAGGGTTCCGGTTGATCCGAATCAACGGAACAGCCTGCTCGTGAAATTAACGTGTAAGTGGCTGAGCACTCCACAGACACGTGTACCCTTAACGTAGTTCTCGGGGATTTTCAGCGTGACACAGAGAGTGACAAGGCCGGCCCTTTGAAATACAGGTACAACAGAAACAGGAAGTAAGAGTGAGAGAAAGTTGTGGTGAAAGAGTACAGCAGGGATCAGCACCATCCCCTGCCGGAGCCTCGTGGAGCTTTAGGGGTTTTCGCTCAATAAACACTCACAACGCCCGGTCTGGGAATCGAAACCGCGATCCTATGACCGCGAGTCCGCTGCCCTAACCATTGCGCCCCCTATATATATAGGGGAAGTATATAGGTGTGTGTATATATATATATACACACACGCACATGCAAAAGAAACCACGTAGACGTTTACATACACTCACACACATCCGTATGTGTGTGTATAGGTATGCTAATAAATGCATACATTTATATATACACGTATATGAAAGTGTTTGTATATGTATAAGTATTTTCGTGATATCTTTTGCTTTTTACAACTTACCGTAAGTTGACAACCCACTGTTAATATTAGGAAATATTTTATTCAATTTCAGAGTTGAGAGCGATGTCATAGCCCAAAGACAGAAAATACTACCCGTCTGACTTACCCTAGTTGAACAACTTGCAGACGGTGGTTATATTAATATCTTTAAAATGTATCATCTGGCATAAGCCTTACACTATTTTTGAAGTTTCTAACCCATCCCAGTATTTTTGGTTTGAAGCATGATATTATCACACGTGTACCAGAAGCCGATGGCGAAGAGCGGGGTGGGTACGGATATATTGTAGGACAGAGAGAAAGGAGACAGTTAACGAAGCAGAGGCAGACAGAAAAAAAGGGAGGTGGGTGATGAATTATATTTACTTTACACAGTTCTAAAAGTTTCAAAATGGTCACACATACACGGGTATACGTAGACCCAGACATACAAACATACATACAGTACGTAATGACATCCATGCAAAACTGCATACGGTGATATGAATATGAAATTGTAATCATTCGGTTGTCAGACCTTTATAATATCACTGGGGGTTATTAAATTTCGAAACCTGACACATTAACCTACTAATTTATATTAGTATATTAGATGACAAGTCCAGCAACATGTAACAGTAATAATGACTTACAGAAAAATGCAAATTAAAGGATTAAGTACACCGAAGTGTTCCCCAAGAAACGCCCAAATATAAATGCATGTGTGAGTGTGAGTATCCGTGTGTGCACGCGCGCATAAATTCATAAATACATACACACATAGTATGAGTGTGTATGATTGTATACGTATGTGTGTATACGTATGTGGGTATTATTTATTTCTGTAGTACAAATTATAAAAGTGCTTAGGATTATATACACACTCTCTCTCTCTCGCGCACACACACACACATATATATATAGGGTATGCATGTAAATGTATATGCTTATATATAGAGAGAGGGGGGAGGAAATAGTGATGCAGATAAACACGATTAAGCTTGTTATATATATATATAAATGAATATATAGAGAGACATATAGATACACAGATACACACATATATATATACATACATATATATATATATATAATATATATATATATATATATATATATATATATATATTTACGTTTATATATTTGTTTTGCTAGATTTTTGAAGTGAAATCGTATGTTGAAACAGATATTGTTGTATTTAGGAATGGTCATTTTGCCAGTTTAGCCAATAAAAACACACGCACTATATATTTGGTGTTATTTTGCTTCAGCGTTATTCAGTTTTTACATTAATCTTAATCTTATTTCGTCCAGAGTTCTTTCGTCACACTCCTGTGACCTCATCAGTGGTCCTTTGCTTTCTTCTTTCTTATTTGTGTGTCTTTCCTTACTAAAGGTCAGCCATTTTGTATTTGTATTCCTATTGTATGTGTCTTCATTTGCGCATGCGTATACCTCTATGTGCATCTATGTTTAGTTAGTGTATGGTGGGGGAGTGCCTGTAATATTTGTAATATAGAAATAACGAACTTTTTTTTAAATCCTGTTAGCTCGCTTTCTTCGATTTCAGCACGACGCGTATTTATAGTGAATATATATTGAAATGTGGAAATTGACGATTTAAAGTCTGTTCTCAGCATATTGCCATAGAAATAACTTTTCTTTTGCCCTTGTTTACAAGTTGTATATATATATATATATATAAAGTTAATCCAGACATGAAAACACAAAGAGAAAATACAACAACGCGAGGACGTGAAACAAGTATAGTGTTATTGGACGCTCAGGAAAGGAAAGAAAGAAAGAGGATTTAACGTTTCGAGAGGAGCTCTTCGTCAGAAACATAGGAAAAGGAAAGACCCAAGGAAGGGAAGACGGAGGAAAAAAGTCGCCAACGATACACACGCGGTCACATATATATACATATACATATATATATATATATATATATATATATATATTATATATATATATATTATATATATATATATATATGTATGTATGTATATATATGTGTGTGTGTGTGTGGTGTGTGTATGTATGTATGTGTATATATATGTATATGAGGATATTGTTTATAATAAATATCAGTGGCAAGGCTGTGAGCTGGCAGAAACGTTAGCACGCCGGGCGAAATGCTTAGCGGTATTTCGTCTGTCTAAACACAGAGGGGACAAACAAGGACAGACAAACGGATTAAGTCGATTATATCGACCCCAGTGCGTAACTGGTACTTATTTAATCGACCCCGAAAGGTCGACTTTGCCTTTCATCCTTTCGGGGTCGATTGAATAAGTACCAGTTACGCACTGGGGTCGATAAAATTGATTTAATCCGTTTGTCTGTCCTTGTTTGTCCCCTCTGTGTTTAGCCCCTTGTGGGTAGTAAAGAAATAGGTATTTCGTCTGTCTTTACGTTCTGGGTTCAAATTCCGCTGAGGTCGACTTTGGCTTTCATCCTTTCGGGGTCGATAAAGTAAGTACCAGTTGCGTACTGGGGTCGATCTGATCGGCTGGCTCCTTCCCCAAAAAAATTCAGGCCTTGTGCTTAGTGTAGAAAAGAATAAATATCAGTGGCTTAGCATGCGTAAAAAACTCATAACGGTAAAAATTATCAAATAATAATTAAGGGTACAAACAAGCAAAATATAGCTGTCAAAATTACCAAACCACAAATTTTAACTAAAACACAAAGGTGAAAGAGGACAAATGAATAAAAATCCTAAAACCCTTAATTATTAATAGATAATCTTTTACCGTTGTGGGTTTTTTTACGTATGCTAAGCCACTGATATTATTATAAACAATAATATCCTCATACATATTTAAATAATTTTTATTCTCTTCGATCACCATTTAAAAAAAATTTTTAAGAATCCATGCGATTCTTAGAAGTTGTAGTCTGTTCCTAGCTACATTAGCGACATTAATTTCTTGCATCTTCTTACTCTATAAACATATTTAAGAAAAATTATATTAATGTGTCCTACTTGTTAAAATTCCATTTATTTATTTGTGCAACTGAAAATAGCACTGCATTTAAATTGATGTAATGATTGCATTGTTCAGTTGAATGGAGTCGCTTGAAACGGCCGTACTGCATTACTGTTGCATATTTTGATTATATATATATATACATATATATACATGCATAAAGACATACATACATATATACATACACACATACATACGTGCATACATGCATGCATGCATACATACATACATACATACATACATACATACATACATACATACATACACACGTGCATGTATATGTACATACGTGGGCTGATCAGCAAGTATCCGGACTGTTGCCATAGTAACGAATCTAAAGTACTTAGAGTGACGCCGCTTAGCACAGATTGATCTTCAAGTCCGTTGTGCAGGTGCACTAAGTTTTAATGTTCTAGCTCACTTCTCCTGTTTACAGCAGTGCTTCGAAGGAAGGTGTGTGGCGTGTGATCGTCAGATTGACCATGGCAGAGAAATTTGTACTGAGAATCTGCATTAAATTTCGCTAAAATCTTCACGATACCTGTTGAGAGGCCTACGCAAAGTTTTCAAAAAGTTTTCATCATTCTCAACACAATCAAAGAGATCTGATGCAACTGAAGTCCGAGTGTCTTTTTGGTTACCTGAAAGCAATTTCGGTGCAAACTTGGCAGATACGCGTCTCATAACCAAATCTTCAGTGATAATGGGCTGAACTGAACCGTAACTAATCTGCACATTCTCTGATGACTAACAGATGGTGACTCCACGATTTCCTTGCACAGCTGCACACACATCTGCTTGCACATCTCCATACACTTTCAGCAACTTTGCGTAGGCCTCTGAGGAGGTATCGTCATAACAATTTACACGCTACACACCTTCCTTCTAAGCACTGCTGTAAACAGCGGAAGTGAGGTAGAACGTTAAATTTCAGTGCACATGCACAGCAGAGTTGAAGGTCAATCTGTGCCAAGCGGCGTCACTCTACGCGCTTTAGATCGTTACTATGGCAACAGTCTGGATACCTATTGATGAGACTTCGTCTATGCATACATATATATGTATATGTATGGATGTACGTACGTATGTATGTACATATATATATATATATATATATACATACATATATACATACATGCATGCATACATACATAATACATACATACATACATACATACATACATACATACATACATACATACATATCTATGTGTGCGCTCGTTCTCTTTTTAATTTAGAATAAATCGTGACAGGCCACCTACTTGGTAGGAAAATTGTGAAGAGAAGTATCTCGTTTTAACTGTCATCCTTTAAATCTTAAGTAGGACTTGCAGATTTTTATAGTCCCAGATTTTTATAGTCGTGATCATTTGTAGTGTATGAATTAAGGATTTGCATTCTCACCCTGTTGTGACGTGCGTGTACACGTCGGGTGTAAAATAGTATTACCCAAATAACTATTTGGATGTGGTTATCTAAAATAACCTATCGCAGAATTATTATTATGTTTACACAGAACGCACTCCGCACTACTCGAACGTAGGTACGATATTAAACCAACACTCATCGCACTAACACAGTAACCAATACGGTGGACCAGCACTGTCAATTGCCCCTGACATTTCACACAGTTCTTTATTTATTGAAATCCATTAGTCCACTTTCAGTCACGTAGATATGTTCAGAATCCTCCCACATCACTCCCAAGATCCCAAATTCAGCCATACTTTGCTCTAGACGTGTTGGTATGAATCCTGTCGCTTCAATAATAATTGTCATGAAGCTGAAGGTGTATCTTAATACTAGATTTGCAAACTCCGTATCAATGGTTTGGGTTTACGTTCCAAGTACTTATGTCCTATTTTCTCAGTAAACTGGTCCACCTCTTTTAATTGTTTTTTCTGATAAACTGATTTTACAAAGGCTCCTTGTGGGGAGATCTGTATCAGCTTTTATTTCATACTTTTCCTTAGTTTTATTAGCTATCCTAATTATGTCATTGATTTCATGGTCACAAACTTTGGCCAGGTAGTTACTGCAGATGTTGTTTCAGTGTCACTATACGTGCATTATATGACATCAATACATATTTGAAACCACGGTCAGCATCCTTGCGTGAGAAATATAGCATGTCTACATTTCCACTGGTGTTGAGGTTTCCTGTAACAATGAGCAGCTTGCGAATTCAAGTATCTATCTCACTGAGTTCTTGTAGTTCAGAAGGCCAAACGAACGCGTGAGGACGGGCACTTAAAAGGTGTTTTGGGCAGTATGCCTGGTGTAAGCTGAGAGCTCTGATGACCATATTCTCTTTGCTCTCCTGCAGTATCCATTATTGATCCTCTCATTTTGTCCAAGGTTCCTATAATTTTATCATCTGACTGACTGCAGAGGTTGTATAGTCAAGCCGTTCATTTTAGGTTTTCACAGGAGGGTACAACTTTGCCACCTTTTAGTGATAAAAATATACATTTGAACTCACCAAATTTCCTTTCAATGTCTGGAGAAAATCGGGTTATGAGGTCCAATTGTTGTTTTATGTAGTCGATATTTGGCCCATACAGTTGCAGATCGTCGACAAAGGATAGCGAGATACTTCTGCGTTAGTATGTTTTGCATGTATTATGTATGTATGTATGTATGTATGTATGTATGTATGTATGTATGTATGTATGTATGCTTGCATGTATGCATGCATGTATGCATGTACGTATGTATCTATTTCTATGGTCACTATATTTTGTGTGGGGGTATGTGTGTGTGTGCATGTGTGTGTGTATATATGTATGTATGTACGTATGTATGTATTGGCAAGATCCTATGCCTTCTGTAAGGACGGAAAATATGTTTATCTTGCATACAAATGTGTTTGTTTTATTTAAATATGCTGATTATGCTAATAAGATAACGTTAATCACATATGATAATTTCAATTGAGCACTCTTGAGAAAACAAGCTTCTTTGCTCAATATTTACTTTATTAGTACACAAATTCAAAAATGCAAACTAACGTAGACAATATTGTGACGACATAGTCTTTGTACTAATTATTATTATTATTATTATTATTATTATTATTATTATTATTATTATTATTATTATTATTATTATTATTATTATTATTATTATCATTATTATTATTATTATTAATATTATTATTACTATTATTATTATTACTTATATACATTTTTTAATATTATGTTTCCATTGAATATTTTGTTCCAGATGAAATTCCCTTGGTTGTACCTAATTGCTACACAGGGTTTTAAATCATTTTGATTCCTATTTCTACGGAGTGCCATGTATAGTAGCCTGAAAGATCACAGTCGCCAGCATACAGAAATTTGCGTATTTGTGATATGAACATCTCTCTCTCTCTTTCTCTCTCCCCCCCCCTCTCTCTCTCTCTCTCTCTCTCTCTCTCGGCAGCAAACCGTCTTATATTCAACATCCTACCCGGTGCTTGGTATGTGAGGTAAACTCTGTGCAAGCAACTCTTAGAAGCCACCAAGAAAACTATAGCAAAGTACAATGCAAATAGAGTGAGTGTTGGTATATTTCCTTGCTTGACACTATTTTTAACCAAGATAGGATCACAGAGCTTACCATCCACATTATCACATGCTTTTATTCCATCATTGAAAGCTTTAAGATCTTTTGATAAACTTTTCAGCACACCCAAGTTCCCTCAAAATGTTCCATAAAATGTTTCCAACCACAACAAAAGCCTTAGCCAGATCAACGAAGACTTGATACGGGTTTATCTTCTTCTCAATGTATTTTCCTGAAATTAATTATCTAACAGAAATGGTCATATCCATTGTCACCCAGCTATTTATAAGAACACGCAGAGACTTAGGGAGGGCCTCATGGGGCCTCTGCTTACACGAGAGAGAAGAGATATCCCACAGTAATTCTCCCAGTCATCCTTCCTACCTTTCCATTTATAGAGAATCATCTTTCCAATCACTTGTGACACTCTCTTCAATCCAGACCTTTTGCATTGAATTAGACTGATATTAGACCGTATTTCAAGATTTCAGCATAGAAGCCATCCATTCTTGGTGGCTTCCCAATATTTAAGTTTTTTACTGCATTTTAAAATTCTTCAAAGAAAGGAGCTTCTCCCATATGGTCTTCAGGGGACATACATGGAATCAACCAACAAACTGACTCACCAACCTGACAAGGTCTATTTCGTTAGTGTTATCTCCACCTCACAAGAATACCTTCGGGATCGCTCTACAATTCTTTGCGATCCAGAGCACACAGAGGAACAACAGGAGAGGAAGAGCCCATACAATTCCCGTAAGAAGTTATACAGAATCATTGTATTGATAGAATCAGATACAGATTGGATCCGATCATTTTCATTACTCCAACAAGTATCTTGTATGTAACAAATCCTGTGCTGTACCTTACAGCTTCATGTGCTTGTACAAGATTTCATTATGTTTTCCAGGTTTTCCACTAAGGGCTTGCATTAACACTACAGCTTTTACATTTAATAGTCTCTGAAATTCATTGCTTTCATCAAACTGGTCTCAATATTTTTCGATAAACATTGTCTTTACTAAAGCCATACACGGATGTTTTGAACTTTTCCTACAGGTTATTGAATTGAATGTCGACCATTCTCTTCACCAACTCTTCCTTAATTGCATAATCTTTCAGACTCTTCATATCTAATTTCTTTGAAATTGTCGCATCACTGACTCTTCGGTTTTACAATAAACTTCACCTTTGCGTGAACAAGAGGATGGCCAGGCCATCAATTAGCTCCGTGCATAACATGGACATTACATATATTACGAACATCGCATCTACGAACAAGAACAAAATTAATCATATGCCACTGCTTCGACTCAGGATGCAATTGGGTTATCTTGTATTTACATTTCTGCTGAAATATGGTGTTTGTTATGAACAAATTCAGGTATTAGGTCATCATTAAATCCACATAGAAACTCTTCCAGCTTGGAAACTATGAAATGATTTTCTGCAAATGCCACACCAGCCTTCCTTTTGCACCAGTCTGCTCTCCCACTTTAATAAAATGTGTAGCCAGCAGATTATTCTCTGAAGTGACCCTCTTCGAAAAGACTCATTTCAGGCAAAGCCGTCACATTTATGATATATCCCTGTAGCCCCTTTGTTAGAAGCACTGATCTTTTCGAAGCAATAACAAGGTGACAACCGAACCCAGGCAACGGTACCCTGGGACACCTGCCGAACCAAACACTTTCACTACCCGTTCCAGAACCTCTGTTGCCTTTATTCTGTAAATTATTGTCATTTTATGTTGTTTCGCTTTTTTTACTACAGCCAGACTATGCAACACATAGTAGAAATGTTAATAGAAATGTTAAGAAATCAAGCGGTGTGTGTGTTTGACATTTTTAAAGTGAGGAAATGTGTTATAGAGGGGCAATTCCATATTCTGAAGAACGTGTGCATTTATCCAAAAAGAAGAACTATGTCATTGGATGCAAACAACCTGATAAGTGTTACATTAGTTTTCGTTCTTTTATACAGATGTCTAAACAAGGACTAGGGAGTCTCTCGTTTCCAGTGGACTATCATTCAGGTTTATTCCTTGATCCTTGATTCCTTGATGCGTAAATATATATAGTCATGGCCAATGATTTTGGCAAACACCGTTTTTTTCTGCTATTTCATGTGAAATATCATGTGAAATATCGTGTGAATATTAATGATTTAATATTATTTTCGCAGGTTATCTTTTATCCAGCAAGATTTGAAAGAAAAGCTGTTGAAAAACCAATAGTTCTGCAAATAATCATCAGTTTGCGGAATTGGTTATATTTCCTACAAGTGGAAATCAAGTTGGAATCGCATGCAAACGCGAGATAATAACCAAAACAGTTAAGTAAAGTATAATTTCATATTGTCATCAGCCTTTTATAATTGAATTTTAATTAATGAGTGATCTTTTTCCTCACAAAAACTTAAAATTTTATTTTCTTTTACTGCAAGAATGGTGTTGGCACAAGAAAAAAGGTCAGTCAATAATTTCTTTCCACCAAAATGGCCTAACAACACAGGATATTGTTGATAAAGGCATTGCACCAGAAAGAACTGTGTACAGGATTATAAAACTTTTCAAAGAGACAGGATCCATGACGGGGAATAAGGTCTCTGCTCGCCAACGTCTGTCCTCTGACCGCCAAGACAGGGCTTTGGTGAGAAATTCATTGAGGAATCGAAGTGCCGGCAGCAAACAGCTTCCTAAAGAATGAGAATCAGCCGGTGTCAGGGCTTCAGCTCGGACTTTTAGACGACAATTTCTTAACAATGGTCTCGCTTCACGGAGTGTTGCAAAGAAACATTTTTTGTCCATTAGAAACGTAAAGGGCAGGCTTGCCTTCAGCAGAAAATATAAAAATTGGTCTATTGAACAATGGGACAAAGTGATTTTTCTGATGAAGCACCATCTCGATTGTTTAGGATATCTGGAAAAAGGCTCGTCATAAGGCGACAAGCTGAACGCTATGCGGCCTATATCGTGTTCATGATCAAGCATCCAGAAACCATTCATGTGTCGGGTTGCTTTTCATCCAAGGGCGTTGAATCACTGTCAGTTTTGCCGAAAAATATTTCTGTGAATTCCATATGGTACCAAAATATTCTTGAAAACCATCTCCTTTCAACCATTGAGAAACTTGCATTTTCCAACAAGGTGGAGCACCTTGCCACGCTGCTAAGAAGATTAAAAACTATCTTGGAGATAAAGGTACCGAAATTTTGGAGTCTTGGCCGGGAAATTCTCCAGATATAAATCCTACTGAAAATTTGTGGTCTATCCTTAAAATGCAAGTTGACAGAGAGAATCCAATAAATATTGCATAGTTGAAAGCTCGCGTACAGCAAGAATGCAGGTCTGTAAACATAGAACTGACTCAATCATTAGTTTCCAGCATGGGCGTCTCGAAACATAGGGGTCGCCACTGCAAATAGTGAGAGGAAGATGAATAACCGCGTATCACACCTTATTATTGTTCATATGGTTCAAGTGTGATATTATTCTTCGTTAATATCCTCGTATGCGCTCAAACAAACCAGGTTTTGCCTTAGATAGGCATATTTATATATATTTTGGTTCAAAATAACTCTTTTGTCAAAATCATTGGCCACGACTGTAGACATTTCTTGTTGAATGGCCGCTAACTCTACTGATTTATCTGCCCTTTCTCCACCTTTTTACGTGTATATGTGTGTGTTCGTGTATGTGAGTCTGTCTGTCTGGTTGTGCATGTATATATATACTAGCCTTGAAGCAGCCCTTCGGTCTGCATCCACGTTGGCTCCTGCTGAGGGTACCTTTGAGGCCTTCGGCCACATATCGAGCCGCTTCGTGGCCCTCTATCCTTGTTTAATGAAGCGTATTTCTGAAACTGTGCTAAGCACTGATGCTGATCATAGTTTAGTCAATAAGCGTAGGAGCGAGATAAATGCAGTAAAAATAGAGGGATCAGGATCAGTCGGGCCCCATTTAAACGCCCCTTCAGAAATTGAACCTCCTTACGATACTCCCTGGGAGTTCATGGTATGAAATTCATTGTCATTGCTTCAATTTGGTCGCCAATGCCAATTTAGTTTAAAATGCAGTAAAGATAGTGGGGTCAGTGGGACTCCAATTTGGGCGGGCCCTAAAAAATAGACTCTGTTCGAACATTCCCTGGGATTAGGGCAGTTGCTGGTTTGAGTTTCGTTGTCCTTCCACCAACGGTCTTGGAGGAGTTAACGAACATAAAAACGTAACGGACAGAGAAACATGACTCAAATTTATATATATATATATATATCGTCAAATTTAGAATTAAATAATTAATGTTTAGAAAGTAGGCGATAAATGCAGTATCCAGACCTTGTTTCAGGGTAAGTCCCAGGTAGTGTGCCTGCATCGCATGTTCAGCACTTATGGCTACCAGGCGTCATCAGCAACACTGTGTGTTCGTCGTTGGATGTTATCCGCAAATCCGAGGTGCACGTATAGCCTATTTTAAAAGAATGATACGGAAGACGGAGTGTAACTAGAATCATTTATTAGTACAGTGCAGAATGAAGCTGAAACGATTATTGTGCTAATACATGCTCTAGTTACACTCCGTTTACGGTATTAGTCTTTATATATATATATCAAAGTGAAGTTGTAAGGTACCGCAGAAGTGGAAATATATATGAAAGAAGGTTTGAAAATGCAATTTTAAAGATGTTTATTGACTTGACCGGTTTCCCTTTTTTAGAAAAAGATTGTCAAAAGTAAAATGTAAAGCTTTGTATAAGCTTTGTTGTGTTAAGTACTGGTTATCACAAAAGTTTTTTTTAAAAAAAACAGAAATACATTCTTTGATAATAATAAGAAAATGTTAAAAACAGTTTACAAGAAAGTATTTGAGAAAGTAATCAGAATGGGACTCCAAAACGTAGACTTCAATAAAAATTATGTTTGTTTGGTAGTATATATATACACAGAAGGAGATATAATTAAGATTTTACAAAAAATTGTAGAAGAATAACTGACCTTTCTGACATTTTCTCTAAGGAATGTTTGGGAATGTTTGCTATCTCAAGGGACAGTGTGGAAGGTTCGTTGGGGGAAGGCGGAGCAATGTGGAATTAAAGGGATTTTTTTGTTTCTGGGCTAGTCTGTCACGGTTCAGTGGTTTGGGGACTGGCCTTAGAAGTCAGAATGGTGTGAGTGTGTGTGTGTCTCTATGCAAGTCTTTACGTGTGTGTATATATATATATACATTTGCTTGTGTTTTATATTTGGTAGGATGGTATGAGTATATGTGTGCACGTTTGTGTGTGTGTATGTATGTATGTGATTAGTATTTGTTAGAGTGTTGAGTGTACGCATATGTGTGGATGTATTTGTTCGCGTGTGTGTATGTGTGCGTCTGTATGTGCGTGTGTATGTTTGTGCGTTTTGCCTTGTGTGGGGATGTTATGCGTGCGTACATGAGTGTGTGTGTGTCTCTGTCTGAGTATGTATGTGTTGTTATAATTGTCCTGGTGGTGTGTGTGTATATGTGTGAATAGTATTTGTCTGGGTGTTGTGCGTGCGTATATGTGTATGTGTTTGTTCGCGTGTGTGTATGAGTGCATATGTGTGTGCGCGTGTGTATGTTTGTGTTTTGTGTCGGTGGGGATGTTATGTGTGTGTACATGAGTGTGTGTGTACGTGTGTGTCAGTGTACGTGAGTGTGTGTGTGTGTGTCTGTCTGTCTGAGTATGATTGTGCTGTTGTAATTGTCCTGGTGGTGTGTGTATGAGCTACCGTATGTGTGTGTGGGTTCAAATGTATGTGTGTGGGGTATGTATGGGTGTGTATGTGTGTGTGATGTTTTGTATTTATCAGGGGTTCTGTGTGTGTATCCGTATGTGTTGGGTTTATCCGGGTAGTGTGTATGTGTGCGTGTACGTTCTGTGCATGTTGGTACTGGGTATGCCTTTGTGTGTGTGTGTGTAAATATGTGGGTATGGTTTATGTAGTTTTCCGGGTGTGTGTACATGTGTGTGTGCTGTATTTGTGAGTGATTTGTTTTGTTTGTATTGTTAATGCAGTGTGAGTGTGTCTATGTGTGTTGTATTTGCCGAGGAGGTGTGTGTCATTGTATATGTGCATGCTTTTGTGTGTGTGCACGTCTGTGTGTTTGCGAGTGTTTGTTGAGATTGTTGGGATTGTATTGTGTGTATATGTGTGTTTTTTTCTTTTTGAATGCGTGTGTGTGGTTTTTTACTGGAGAACGGGTGTATTGGGGGTTGTATTGTATTTGCGTGTTTGTGTATGTATCTGTGTATGTGTGGGTGTGTTTGTGTGAATGTGATTTGAGATTGTCAGGGTGGTGTGTGTAGGTGTGGGCATGTTCGTGTTTACGTATGTGTGTATGTGTGTGTGAGTGTTGGTTATGGTTGCTAGAATCGTATTGCAAGCGTATATATGTATGCGTTTTTTCTTGGAATGTGTGTGGGTTTGTGCTCTATTGTGAGGATATTGTGTTTGTACTATTTTATATACCCTAAGTGTGTTTCGGTTTTCGTAAGTCTTGGGTAGCAATTGCCTTCGCCCGTTCTATTCCATTGTCAACTAATGATGCTGGGTAATGTCTTTCGAGAAGAATTGCCTTTAGTTCTTGGAGTTTTTTTTATTTCGTGTTCACAAGCACGTGTATATATACACACACACATAGAGACGTGCACAGAAACACACTCACTTACACCATTCTGACCTCTAAGATCAGTCCCAAAAACCACTAAACCATGACAGACTAGCCCAGAAACAGTAAAAATCCCTTTAATTCCACATTACTCTGCCTTCCACCCCCACCTCCTCCAACCAACCTCCCACACTGTTCCTTAAGATAGCAAACATTCCCAAACATTCCTTAGCTACACACAAGAGAAAATGTCAGAAAGGTCAGTTATTCTTCAAAAATTTTTTGTAAATTCTGAAATATATCTCCTTCTGTTTATATATATACAATCAAACATAATTTTTATTGAACTCTACGTTTTGGAGTCCCATTCTGATTACTTTCTCAAATACTTTCTTATAAACAGTTTTTAATATTTTCTTATTATCATACATACACACATACCTTCTTTCATATATATATATATATATATATATATTTGTGTGTGCGTGTGTGTGTGTGTGTGCGTATGTGTGTGTGCGTGTGTGTGTGTGTGCGCGTGTGTGTATGTGTGTGTATGTATGTATGTATGTATGTATATATATATATATATAGGCATGTGAAGACGCACGGCTTTGTGGTTAAAGTGTTGCACTTACGATTGCGAGATCGTGGGTTCGATTCCCAAACCAGGCGTTGCGTTGTGTTCATGAGCAAAGTACTTCATTTCACGTTGCTCTGCGATCATTTCGACATCTAACATGTGGCACCCATTGCACCTGTACAGGTGATGTCGATCTGATGGAGAGAGTGAGCTTATGTCTGCACAAACATTTGACTATTATAAACAATCTTCTGTGTGGTTGTTCGGTAAGAAATTATCGAACCCTTATAAATCGTCTAACGACGGGAGAGTTCATCATATTCATATGCATATATACGTACATACATGTGCGTGTGTGTGTGGGTGGGTGTGTGTGTGTGTGTTAAATGTGTGTTCAGGGTGCGGTGAATATATTGTCGTCTGAATTACGCATAAATGAAAATAACACTGACATTTTTTAACAGATATATTTACTAAAGTTACAATACTAAAGAGTAAATGTATTCAATAAAATCGCCATTAGCTTCAGCCGCAGCCTTCAGACGACCTCGGAATCTCTTGCAACTCTCCTGGACGGTCTCCTTGTTTAAGTTGGTGAATGCTGCCATAATCCTTGCCTTCAATTCATCTTTGGTGTTACAAGGAGATTTGTTGGTCTTTCGCTCAACTGCACCCTACACATAGTAATCAAGGGGGTTACAGTCTGGAGAGTTAAGTAACCAGGTGTTAGGGGTGATGTGGTCACAAAAATTGTCAGACAGCCATGACTGGGTTATACTGCTTGTGTGACATGGTGCAGAGTCTTGTTGCCAGACATAGGGTCTTCCAGCAGCCACCCTCTTGACCCAGGGCAGCACTACCTCCTCCAGGCACTTGATGTAGGCCGCCGTGTTGAGTGTGGGGCCGTGTGGGAAGATGACTGGAAGTATAACGTCGCCATCACTAGTGATCATTCCATGATGTTGGATGTTTGATTTTTATCACTCTCGGTACATGTTTTAGGGACACGACAAGCCAACGGTCATTCTGTGTGCTCATCTGATTGTATTGGAACTCCTGGTGCGACTGCCAAGCAGTACAGCATTTCGTTTCCAAATTTCTCGCAAAGTGAATTGTGTCATGATACTTTTGCTCACAGACGGTGCCAAACTGACCCTACTATAATGTGTAGTCAACAAAATCGAAAACAAACAACGCACATACCTTAAACTAAAAATATAGAATGGCGACAATTTACCCATCGACCCTGTGTGTATGTATGTATGTATGTATGTATGTATGTATGTATGTATGTATGTATGTATGTATGTACGTATGTATGTATGTAGATGGATCAATTCATTTCAGAAATCGAGCTAATCCTCTGAAAATTATATTAAATTTTTTGAATCCACAGATAGTTAACTTATCAGTAGTTGACACGTTATTAAAGTATCCTAATACCCTAATACCATGTTATAGAGGAAACATTCTTCTTTTGTGAAAATCTGAGAATAAGTACAAACGAAGTTATAAATTCTGTGTGAACTTACAGAGCACACGGAAAGAGCATGTGGAATGCTTGAAATAAATCTGGTTTATCTGCACAGATGAAAATGGGATTTCAGACTTTTTGCATCATAAACATTCTCTCTAAATTTAAGGATTTGATGCGTGTGTGAAGATTACCAGCAGCACCATAGAGTATGATTTCAACGATTGCTTCTTTAAAACATTTTAAGATCTGGGAAGTGTGCATTCGTTTTTTTTTTCCACACTAAAGTTCATTGGTTGTCATAAAGAAAACTTCTAGGTCGCCTCTTTGAACTACAGGGAGAAATTAAGGGGTTTTTTTCTGGAGAGGTGTGACTGTGATCGAGCTGTGTAATTGAAATCACAGGAATTCACCTAAATATTAATTTACGTGGCTGATATTTTCTCTTTATATTAATGCCCTGATTATTCCTCTTTAAAAAAAGGTTAAAGTAAAGGCTTAAGAAAGTTGAATAGCTTTAAAGAAAATTTATTTGGTGTCGAAGAATAGAAAGAGAGGGGCCCGTGCTCGTTGCTTTATCCTGTTGCCAGAAGGATGCCGTACTCGTGGCCGATTGACGCTGCTGGATCTATAACTCCTACAAAGTATATGACTCATTTGGAAATGATGTCAAAACTGTTTGACGGATTTTTAGTGCTGACAACCTGGAGATTTCAGCAAAATTTATTATGAACCCATATATCTACTATTTGGAGAAAATGTCAGATAATGATGAACTGAAGAAAGAGCTTATTTACTTGCAAAAAGTCAAGCTCTTGATTTCCAACATTGGATATATTTCCAAGATTTTATGTCTTCATTTTATTTGTCATAACGTAACTTGTATGAATCTGGATTCAGTTCTCTCTTGTCAATCAAAATAAAAATCTAGGAATCGTCAGAAACCTCGAGTAGATCGCAAGAATATTCCACATATCAACCAAATCTTGAATACGAAGCAGAAACAAACTAATCACAGGAGCAAAGAAGTCATGTTCCCAATCTAGGCTGACTTTACTTTTATCTTTTATCTTTTACCTGCTTCAGTTATACTGCGGCCATGCTTGGAGAATTTTTATTCGAACGGATCGACCCTAGTACTTATTATTTCAAGCTTGGCACTTATTGTAGTGGTCTCTTTTGCCAACCCGCTAAGTTATGGACACGTAAACACATCAACACCGGTTATTAAGTGTGGTGGTGGGGAACAATCATAGATACACACACACATACACACACACACACACACACATACAAACACACACATACAAACACACACATACAAACACACACAGGCACACAGGTATATATATACATATGTAAAAAATGGAGATAATTCATTTATCAGACTGCAAATATGTACGTTGAAAATATAGAACTCTGAAACATCGATGAATGTAGTCGATAATACCGCCTACAGTACTTAACTGATAATTTATTTTAGCGACCTCGGAAAAATGAAAGACGAAGTCGAACCCGGTAGTTTGGGGGCTCCGATATATTGATTATATTAAAATACAAAAAAAAAAGTAAATACAAATAAATACTTATATATTAAGGAGAATTTTTCCTCGTTGTACAACTCGCTTTCTAGCTGTAACTATGCGATCTTACCTTGAGTTTTGCAGTCGGTCAGTAATTGTTAGGGAATAAAGTATTTTCTGCCTCTGAAATAAAAGGCCAATTTTGCTAGTTACGTTAAGGATATGCACCTGTCATGGCAGAGCGTAAGTGATAGTGCAGCCTAGCATTTGGACTGATCTCTATTACTTTAGATACGTGTGACTGCTGTCTAGAATGTGAGGCGTGGTTATTTTTCTTGATGTGAACTATCCTTGAAAGACACAAAACTATCATATCTCTACAGGCGGAGGCTTTCGAGGCCTCTGTTCAGGTTTGCTAAGTGTTGTCCAGGTTTCATATGAATGACGCTTAAGTAGAGAGGACGGTAACACGTGCGTATTTGTGGGTGTTTTTGGCTAGAACAGCAAGATCATTGATATAAAGAAGGAAGAGTGTGAGGACAGAACTGAACTCGGGTACATCAGAGATAGAGAGCACTCTATCAGAAAAGGCTCTGCAATAGGAAACTATTGACCCAAGAGATAAGAGAAGAGGGTAGCTCACAGACAGGTAGTTTTTATAATTTTATAATTTAAGTTCAGGTCAGTAACCTTAATAATCTGAAGTAACCGGAGGTACTTTTGCGCATGGTACATATGTATTCAAACTATTGAATGCGCTTAGCAGGAATATATTCAAAGTAATAAATCTGGTTTGATGGAAGTGGGTATTTTCGAAAATATTCACCGAATAGTGTGGAGCTGGTTGCAAAGCGATGGCGAAGATAGATGCTTTACGTACAGGAGTACTACTCACAAAACCGTCATAGTAGAGAAGTGGAAAGGAAAGAGCAAACTGAAAGTTTAATTGTAATGCTTTTGACGAGGAATCAGAAGGATCACTTGCAATTTGGGAGATGGGGGAGCTGAAAGACTGCATGATATACGGAGGTATCTTTTGCGATTCGGAAACTGATTTTGCAAGAGTTAAGATCTTGGGTAAGCACCATTCAGTTTTAAAGGATGCGTGAATTTCTCCGGACGTTTGTCTTCAGTATGAGTTTTGAATAAACCATTCAAGTGATAACTATGAATAAACCATTCAAGGGATACAGGGCATGTAGTTTTTCCTGTGTGTGATGTGAAGAGACTTGTCTGAGACGGTTCTTTCTGTCAAATGCCTGTTTTAGTCAAAGGCTTAATAGCTCGAAAATGTAGCACGTGCTGTCAGAGATTGCATAAAACTGACTGAGTTCCGCATAACTTGAAATATTAGAGGATTCATAGGGGAGGCCTTGTCATATACGTGGTTGTGTAGTCGTGGTAAGACAGTGATGAGAACACTCCATAGGTGCAGAGACTGTTATGGACTTGTAGACATTGGGTTCGGAGATGAAAAAGAGATCAAATGTGATTGGAGTGTCTGTGTGTCAGTCAAGGATACTTATAGGGAATAAAGCAAGTTGCTGTAAAGAGTTAGGGATGTATCAGTGTTGAGTGAGTGTGAAAAGAAGGAAGATTAATAATAAACTTTGAGACAAAACTGTATTATGTAATAATAAATATAGAATTTATTTCAATATATATAATAATTTCTTACATAGATATAAGTACAGATATTTATAATGGATGACAAATGAGATTATGCGTTGTTTGTATCAAAATCGACGTTTATACATGTTGCGAACTCAGATTTCAGATAACTTACCTATCTTTCATAATGAAGCAAAATTCGTATACATTTTTACATTATGGCTCGAAAAGACTTGGAAAAGAACTGCTGCCAGCAACAGATTAGGTGTCTTCGTAAAGAACAACCTAAAATTATTTATTTCAGTTAATTAGAATTAATACATTTCCTGAAAGAAGTTAGTTTCTCTGCAATACTCGTCAGACAATGTCATAAAAAGGAATATAAGAAGAATGAATGATGACAAAAATGTATATGAAGATGTAGATGCAGGTGCCGATGAAGAAATCATGTTTTAAATATAAATTGTATATTTACATAAGCAATAATTTACTAAAATAATGTAAATGGAAGAAGTTCTCTTGACTGATCCTGCAGTCGTTACGAAACAAGACTATAACCTATAGCCTTTACACATTTTTCTGTATTGGAAAGGTCGATATTCAGCTCTCTGTACTAATCGGTTGTAATTTGGTGCACTGTAAGTATACCTATGATACGGTTGACTGCTCAAAGAGCGCACAAGTAGTTTGTTTTGCCATTCTTTACGTCCGACGCTTATTAGAAATACTTTTGCCCCTTTCTGTTTAAGTTTTTCAGTTTCACTCACTACACCAGGTGTTATAACTGATACCATTGGATCAATAAATAAAACAGCAGTTTTAGTTTTGTTGATATTACTTTCTTTGTATAGTTCGTTTCCAATCTGGTGCACAACATCTGCCAATCCAGGAACATTTAATTTGATACTATGGCCTATATCTGCGTCCGATTTATTTAACAATGATGTGATAGGAACATTGAAGCTTGTAGGACAATGGGCATAGGTAACAACTGCAAAGTTGCCATAACCAGTGTGCGGAAGAAGGGTATTGATGAACCTCGTGACCATATTGGCTCGATAGGCTCCCATTGATAAAAGATCATATCCAAAAGATATAGCGCCTGAAATAAATTTTAAAAATAATTTTAGGAAATTAAGATACAGAGCATGATTAGTTTAGCGTCTTCTTCGTATTTAATTCAACTAAACAAAACACATACTTAAAACAGTATTTTTTTTTCAATAAAATATGGAGGAAGAAAGTTGATTTTGTGCTAAAACTCAGAGGTTAGTAAATCGCTTACATTCTGTAATAATATTTTTTCCTACATTCTTCATATTAATTTTTGGAATTTTACTTGAATGAGTAAAATATTCCAAATTAAAATCAGTAATTTAAAATCTAATGAAATGTAAATATTTAGCTCACAGAATATCTATCTATTTTATCAATGCTTTTACACATAAAATAACATTCTAAAAATAAAAGAAATATTTCATTTGATAAAAAAAATATTTATATTTTTCTTTATAGTGTTACTGAATTATCTCCCTTTATCTTTCAACCACATGCATTTTTATGACGCGCTTTTTAACAATGTTGTAACTATAGGAATCTCTCTTCGTAATTACAAGAAAATTATCAAAGGTTCTGATCAATATAAGCATTAGGTCTTATGCGCGCGCGCGTGTGTATAGAAATGTTGCTCCCCAATCACATGGTTTCGAGTTTAGTCCCATTGCATGTGGAACACTGGGCAAAGGTATTCTATGAAACCTGGGCGGACCACCAAAGCTTTGCTAAATGGAAACTGAAAGAAACCTGTCGTATATATGTGAATGTATGTGGGATGTAAAGTGTGGGGTATGGGGAATGTCGGGTATAGTGTGTGTGTGTGTATGTGTGTGAAAAGGGATCATAATTCCTCCCCATGGGCTCATAAGACCGCTTTCCTGGATTCGTGTGCGTATATATTTCCCCACTGGACGGGACGTTATCCGTCGTCTGTCGCAAGATTGTTCATTTTTACCAGCTAAGTTTAAAGTGTTCGAGAGTAACGAGTAGTAAAAGGTACAATAAAGTGCTCAAAAACACAATGCATCCCTTTCTCCTGCAATCGGAACCATAATCCTACGAGCAAGAGGACAACACCCTAACCAATAAATAAAGTGCCTACACACACACACACACACATTGCTATTGTATTTTCTGTATAATATTTTGCCTTAAATTTTACCTGCATCCCTTGACATCCTCATACTGAACTCATTCCCATTGCCCCAAAATCACATCAATAAATGTCTATTGCTTTAATCCTTCACACTGCATTATTTCATCCCTAAATCAAATGCCTAACTATTTTCTAATTCCTAGATAGTAAATACACCTATATATTAATAATGTGCCCTCTCAAGTACAAATTATTTACTAATTGTATATTTTTAGATTTTTCTCTTATAACATGTTGAAAATCAATTTTCAAGCATTGTCAATTATGCATTATGCCAACATTTTACATACCATCTGGATAGCTTCGCAACGTTTTTTTCATTTATTATGGAATATTTGCAGTTTAAGTTGCGTCCCCTTGTATGTTTAGTAACTATTCGTTATGTAAAGCATACTTTCACTTTTAATCTTTTTTTTATTTTTACGTGTTTCAGACTGTGGCCATGCTAGGGCACCGCATCGAAGAATTTTAGTCGAAACTACATCGGTTCTTAATTGATTTTTAAAGCTTGGTACTTATTCTACCAAAAACTTAGGCCGAACCGCTAAGTTACGGGGACATATACACACACTGGTTGTCATGCGCTGGTGGGAGACAAACACAGACACAAAGGCACACACACACACACACACACACACACACACACACACACACAGACAAACATACATACATACATACATACATACATACAGATATTTACGACGGGCTTTTTTCGGGTTGCCCAAGATGTTACATAGTGGTTCTGAAGCACGAAACCATGTAGATGGGAAGTAAACTTCTTTTATTCATTAAATTTGCCATGTAGGTAGCACATAGATAAGGTAGCCTTGCGGGCTGGACATAGACATTGATGAGGCGAATGATTATGATCCAAAAATGATAAAGATGGGAGAAGACAGAAGGCGCCCGCCGACCCTCTGCTTTTCTTCTTACCACACAGCCAAGTAAACTTCTTACCACACACCCAAGTCTAAAAATTTAAAATTTAACTTCATCTACTCTGTTTTTAGACTCTGTATTGGTTAGCGGCTTCATTTCTAATTCGAATTCTAACCCGAACTACTTTAAAACTTTCGTTACATTCCTGTGTTGCTACCTTTATTTTTAATATATTTTCTTCAATTTTTTTTGCTGGGTTTTTGCTATTTTTATTTGTTCTACCATCTTTCTTACTATCTTATTCACTTCTTAACATGGCTTCTAATGAGCTTCTTCCGAGATTCGAAACAGTGTTGCAAGTTGTAATCTTCAACTACAAAAATATATGATGCCTTTCCTTAAACAGAAAGATCCCGTTATTTAAATTGTGTGTGTGTATGTGTATTTAAATTGTGTGTGTGTATGTGTATTTAAATTGTGTGTGTGCAGTGTATTGTTATGATGTGAGATCCTCGTTCACTTGTATGTTATTGTCGGCACTGTAATATTCTTGTCGCCATTATTATGCTGTGGCAGTATTCCGCGTCGTATCATCCTTGACTCGTCTATCGTTCTATCGCTGATAGCTCCGCATGACAATGACTTTGAAACGTCTATCCTTACCGGTAACTCGAACTCGTATATATCACGTAACTGACACTGACTCCAACATGTTATTTTTGACAATCTTTTTCTAAAAAAGTGAAACCGGTAAAGTAAATAAACATATTTTAAAATTGCATTTTCAAAATATATATATATATTATATATATATATATATATATATATATATATATATATATATATAAGCGCAGGAGTGGCTGTGTGGTAAGTAGCTTGTCTACCAACCACATGGTTCCAGGTTCAGTTCCACTGCGTGGCATCTTGAGCAAGTGTCTTCTGCTATAGCCCCGGGTCGACCAATGCCTTGTGAGTGGATTTGGTAGACGGAAACTGAAAGAAGCCTGTTGTATATATGTATATGTGTGTGTGTGTATGTGTTTGTGTGTCTGTGTTTGTCCCCCTAGCATTGCAATCTGAGTTCGCAACATGTATAAACGTCGATTTTGATACAAACAACGCATAATCTCATTTGTCATCCATTATAAATATCTGTACTTATATCTATGTTAGAAATTATTATATATATATTGAAATAAATTCTATATTTATTATGCTGGTGTGTTTACGTCCCCGTCACTTAGCGGTTCGGCAAAAAGAGACCGATAGAATAAGTACTGGGCTTACAAAGAATAAGTCCCGGGGTCGATTTGCTCGACTAAAGGCGGTGCTCCAGCATGGCCGCAGTCAAATGACTGAAACAAGTAAAAGAGTAAAAGAGTATATAATTATAACAATAAGAGTTTTGGAACAAGTTGCTTAACCACATACCGAAAATTTTAGAAATAGCAGCCAAAGGACTACTATTTCCTTTTTCTACAAAAATATGTCTCCACAGACAACAATATTTGCAAATCACATATGGCAAAAAGAAAGAAGAAAAATAATGAAATCAGTCTTCGGTTAATTATAGACGTACGTTTCTGGATTAGAATCATAAGATTCATTTCCTTCATCGACATAATATTCAGATAAATAAATCTAGATATGCTAGGTAAACTTACCCCTTATATTTCCGACCAAGCGTCATCGGAATATATAAAAGCTAATCAGCATATCCACATTTATATAGACAAGTGAATTCGTATTTCCCTCCAAAATTTTTTTCTACCATGTATATGTATGTATATTCCTTAATTCTAATTTTGCTATTGCAATGCATGTTCATTGTCCACCCATGCATAAATTACATGGTTTCTAATTAAAGGCCTTCTACATTGCCACAAAGGAAAGGTGAAAGGTACTCAGTATACGATTACTAATTCATTAAACTTAGAAGTGACAGAAGGGAGAGAAACTAAATTCTACAGGAAATTTAATCCAGTGTCTTAATGTATGTCACTCCATCTCACTCCACTGAGATAATAACAGTGATAGATTCTTCAATATTAAGCATGTTGTATGGTTAAGGAGCTCCCTTTGCAAACACATAGTTTCGGGTTCAATCTCACAATACGGCACCTTGAACGAGTGTGCTCTACAACAGCCTTGTAAATGAATTTGGTAGATGGAAACAGCGTGGAAAACGAACATACATATACACGTATAAGAATGTGTGTTGAGTGCGCTTATGTGCTTGTGTTTGATTTCCACCACTGATTTACAACCGGTGTTGGTTTGTTTACGTCCCCGTTACTTAGCGCTTCGGCAAAACAGAACTGACAGAATAAGTACCAGAATTAAAAATAAATACTAGAGTCAATTTATTCGACTAAACCCTGGAACAAGTAAAATTCAAAAGATAAAAGATGGTGTTCTTTCTAGAAGGAATATCACTAGAGAGAAAAAGCAACATAAATTCATAACTTCAGTTTATGTTTTCTTTGTGAAGAGGTTTTCAAACTGTGTGTTGTGTGCTTTTAATGTGGGATCTTTTCCTTTTGATTGGCAGGTCAATAATTTTTTTTTTTTTTAGCTAAAAACTTTCAAACTTCGGATATTGGTAGAATGTGTCATATAGAACATCTTTTACTCTTAGCGTTGTATTTCGGTAATTTCAACCAATCAATGACGTCTATTGAGCTGAATAAAGTTACTGCTGTTGTTTGTCAACAACAACTTCCGGCGGTGTATATTTCGTTTGTCACTGTTATTCATGACACATTTCATCTCAGTTACGTTCGTATGATTAAACGAGTGTATCTGAAACACGTTTAGTTCATGGCACCACCACAATCGTTCGTACATTTCTACTGCTTTTAGCTCTTCTTTCCTGTTTTTCAGCTACTATTTTCGGAAAGACCTCCTCCCGTCCGCCCGCACCACCACAACCACCATTTTCTCGCAAATTATTGTTTTCTTAAATTTTTTTTTTTTTTTTTTGCCAAAAACCCAGCTTTTCGGATACGGAGATTCCGGAAAATTGCCAAAAATCGGAATTTTGAAATTTTTTGCCCACCCCTTTACCCCTCCCAATTTCTCCATTTTTCACTTTTTTCCGTAACCCTAACCCTAACCCTAACCCGAAAACCCTAACCCTAACCCTAAAACCCTAACCCTAGCCCTAACCCTAAAAGCTTAACCCTAACCCTAAAACCCTAACCTTAACCCTAAAACCCTAACCCTAAAACACTAACTCTAAAACCCTAAAGCTAAAACCAGTACAAACACACGAACGATATCATAACAGTGACAAACGAAATATACAGCGCCGATAGTTATTGTTGACAAACAAGAGTAATAATTTTATTCAGCTGAATACACATCATTGATTGGTTGAAATTACCGAAATACGACAACTTTAACACGAAATAACTTCGAAAATACAAACTTTTCTCAACAACGCTAAGAGTAAAAGATGTTCTATTTAACACATTCTACCAGTATCCGAAGTTTGAAGGTGCTTAGTTTAAAAACATTAATTTATCGACCTGCCGATCAAAAGGCAAAGATCCTTAATGTGTTACAGATTGTCTCTATGTGTGTTGCAAAACTAAGTCAAATCTGTCCGAATTTCATGAATATAGGACTGTGAAGTATATTTTCATAGCAGACGACTCTGTGAATATTTTGAGACACGTGACTTGTGAGAGGCGACGTAAAAAGCTATATTTTAAAAAAGTATATTGGTTTCAAATGTTGGCCTTAAGGCAAGTAATTTTGGGCTAGGAAATAAGTCGATTACATCGACCCAAGTACCCAACTGTTACTTATTTTATCGACATAGAAAGGATGAAAGGCAAAGTCGACCCAAGCGGCATTTGAACTCAGAACGTAAAGACGGACGAAACACCACTAAGCATTTTGTCGGGAGCAGTAATGCTTCTACCCCCTCCCTGCCTTACTTTAAAAAGTTGAGCTAATGTAGAATGTCTGGAAAGCTCTGTAGTTCTTTATGGAGGTAGTGCTTTAAAGTGAGCTACTTACTCTGGTCGTCTCTTTGCAGACGTGGAATTTTTGTTGTCGTTGGTTTTGGTGTAGTAGTCGTTGGTTTCGGAGTAGTAGTAGTCGTTGTTGGTTTTGGAGTAGTAGTAGTCGTTGTTGGTTTTGGAGTAGTAGTAGTCGTTGTTGGTTTTGGAGTCGTAGTTGTTGTCGGTTTCGGAGTCGTAGGCGTTGTTGTCGGTTTCGGAGTCGTAGTTGTTGTAGTTGGTGGCGGAGTTGTAATATCTGTAAACAATAGGTAAACGATAAAAAATATAGTTTGTAAGCCAAAGAAACATAAAAGAGCGTTGACGGTTATATTTTATTTTAAAAATTAATAACACTTAACCTATTAAAAATTAAACATTTTCATTGACAATGAAAAGTGATACAAGCACCAAGACATCGGATTAAGAGGAAAGTGAAAATGAGAATGAGTGACAGTTTTCTCAGCAGCATTATTGACGTAAATTATGTAAATTTGATACAATGAAAAATCAAGAAAAAACAACTTGGTGAATAACAGAGTATTGAGAACTGTATTACTCTTATTTATTTTTTCTCACGAAAACATTTCATTTCAGCAATAAAATGTTTTGATTAGAGAATATTTAGATATGTATTACTGAAAGTCAATGTCTGGATATTATTCATTCTTTTATTCCTTTTCGTTTTTCATTTGTTTCAGTCTTTGAACTGCGGCCATGTTGAAACACCCTCTTCAAATATATTTTAGTCGGTCGTATCAACCCCAGGACTTACTTTTTAAATCTGGTAGTAGTGATTCTATCGGTCTATTTTGCCGAAACTCTAAATTATAAGGAGGTAAACAAGCCAACAAAGACACACATTCATGCATATATACATACGTACATCATACATATAAATGTGTGTGTGTGTGCGCGCGTGTGTGTGTGTGTGTGTGTGTGTGTGTGTGTGTGTGTGTGTGTGTGTGTGTGTGTGCGCGTGTGTGTGTACGGCGGGTTTCCGTCTCTCAAATTCACTCACAAGCCATTGGTCGACCAGGGACTATAGTTGAAGATACTTACCCAAGGGATCCGGTACTGAGACTGAACTCGAAAGCATGTGGTTGCAAAGTGAGCTTCATAACTACACAGCCGTGCCTAGCATATATTTAATAAGTTTCGTGGGTGCGTAGGACACATCCATCTCATCAGATGTTAAGACAGTCTTCCGTACAGTTTCTATCTATAAAATCCTACTAACTGATTTTGGTCGACTGTTCCAAGTTTACAGTAAACGACACTTATGAACGGTACTGCATGTGGGACCCAACAGCCCTTTATTACTAGGTAAAGTGGCAAATGCTTTAGCCTCAGAGTTATGCTGCTACAATGCTTTCAGGTATGTTGTTTGTGATTTCTAAACTTACTTTAGCATAAATATATTTGAATTGAGAGAGAAAAGACGAGAACAAATGCAAAAAAGGGAAATAGAGAAACAAATTGGAAGTTAGCGAGAAAGAATGTTAGTAACAGGAGAGAGAAGAAAAGAAGAATCGGGGATGGGGGAAAGAGACAATGATAAGCAGGGATATAGGCAGAGTAGTTTGAAGTTTCAAGAATTATGTTTGTGTAACTCACCTTCACATGTTTTTACACCAAAATGTTTTGCAATATTCTCCAATGCTGAGTAACTTGACACTAACTGGATATTTCTGACAGGATCACTGGCGATGGACTTCAGCTCCTTTAAGTCATAATAGTAACCGACACCAATAGCATAAATATGTACACCGAGTTTATGAAGCAAACTGGCTTCGTATCGAGTAGACCAGCTATCACGTGATTTCCCATCTGTGATGACTATTACCATAAATGGAGCTGTGAAGACTTTCATCTTTGGTTCAATTTCCGTTCTTAGGAGATGCAGAGCATCTGCCGTGTTAGTTTCTCCGGTTCTATAAGGGATTTTTAGAATAGCATTCTGTAATTTCTTTTTGCTCGCATATCTTCCCAAAGGTATATCTAAATGAGCCGTACGACTAAAGGTTATAGCACCAACACGTACATGAGAGTTGGTTTGACCGATATCGAAATTGTCGACCAAATCACGGGCAAATTGTAGCTGTTTTTTATAATCTTCTATCCAAATACTACTGGAAGAATCCATTACAAGCATAATATTTACTGCTTTTCCTTTGCAACCTATTTTGAAAAGTGAATAAATAAAGAATTTATGAATATAACAATTATTCTTTTACTGATTCTAATCAATTCGATTATAATAAAATAATATACTACGTTAAGTTATATTAAATATTCCTTTCTACTGAAGGCACAAGACCTTAAGTTACAGTAAATATTGAAGCGAGTAATAGTAGAGCAATAGAAAATAATTGTAAAGTTTCAATTCTCCAAGTTTTAATAATCGGCAAGTAACTGTAAGATGCTAAATATTATTCAACCGTCTGCATTGCCTTCTTTCTAATATTGACTAAATGCTTAATAAAGGGACCATGGGTAAGTTTCTTAGGGTTCTTAAAAGAAAAATCCTTCTATATTTCAATATTTATGTAACTGTAAACTATTGAAGTATGTTAAATATTCGAGTTTTTTACCATAATTCGACAATATTGCATGTTTTATATAATGGCACAATGACAGTTTATTTTGGCACCCAACAAGCAGTTTTGATCTCACCTCGAAAGAATAGATCTCTGATATGTGAATTTATTGAGAGAATGAGCTTTTCAGGTGTATGTGCTTTCATCTACGTTGGGCATAATGTGTAATGTACTGCATGTAAAATGAACTGCCGCTTAGAAACATAGCGTATGATAAGCTAACGCTCGCACCATATATACGTGGATATTCTAAGCTGTTCTGTAAACAAATTTCGAAGTGTCAACTTGTTCCTTGGATTTTAATGAAAAGAAAATATAGCGATAATTTGTAACCGGAGGAAGTAACTACTGAAAGTTAGAATTCCCCAACCAGAGGAACTTAGAAGTTACGAGGTGTTACTGCTGCAGTGATAGAAGACGTTCGCTTCTTAATCAAACAAGTCGGGAAAATAAGGTTGTTGTTTGGTCCCTAACTCGGTCCTGATAGAACAAACTAATTATCAGAAATGTCTCGGTAGCAACCATTTGATCTAGGACCACTTTAACCAAAGTCTCCGTCGCTTTTTCTTTTTATAAAATTTGGGCATTATTCCTATCTGGTACTTTAACCGCGTAGAGATACTCAGTTGGCTGAGTGTAAAGAATCTGCGAATGTAGCAAATATTACAAAGCTAGTAAAACACATAGCGAACTCCAGAAGACTGGTATAGATGTATTCAGTACGCCTGAGAGCGGATTTTATTATGAAAACCAGATTGATAAGGTATATGAAAAAATTGGAAAAATAGAACTCAAAATATGAGTTTATGTATACTTTTATGAATATTTAGGAGAATCAACTGCGTGACTCAAGGGCCGAAAGTTTCGTGCGTTGATAAGTGCCAACGTACAAAACTCTCGGCCTTTGAGTCACTTTGTTGCTTCTGTTATATATATATATATATAGTAAAGAAAAAAGCGTTTTTGAGACATAATTTGATGGATGTTTCAAAGATAAAATTATAAAATAGTTCAAGTGCGAATGATCCTGAAGTGACACGATTCGAAATTTCTTTCAACATTGTTACATTTTACAACAGTTGACAAATGATTCTTACAATATTAACTTACACAATAGGCGGATTCATGTGAATCATAATTTAACCATACGATGCTACATTGCTATACTTGATATATGTAGATATGGCTAGCCATTATATCTTATGTGTACATATATGGTTCGCATACATTTGTGTATATTTGTGAGTATTTCCCACGTAGGCAGGGGAATTTCTAACCTATATCAATGAAATTAAATGCTAGATAAAGGAACCATTATATCTTATGTATGTGTATATTTGTAAGTAGGCAGGGGAATTTCTAACCTATTTCAGTGAAATTAAATGCTAGATAAAGGAAACATGTCCATCATGACTTAGTAATCATTGCAGTCTAGAATATTTAAATATATCCGAACTTCCGCTTATATTTTGTGGGAAACATTGCAAATTATAACCAGTTTTGTTTGTGACGTCATTGAAAACCTAAATGGTAAGTGCAAGGACTTCAAATAACGCTATGCTGTAAACCTAGTGTGTGAAGTGGTTTTAAGTGAGACAGATGATGTATATAAAAGTATTTAAGAAATAATTTACAAATCTAAAGAGAGAATAATATTATGGAAGTTTAACCTATATAAAGAGAAATTCATTATTTACTATTTGAAAGATGTAAAACTATACAACTACAACTTACGTTTCATTGGCATACTAAAGGCTGAGACCTGGAAGAAGAAAAAGAAAAACAGACGTCAATTTTAATACAGAAACTTAAAAAGCTTATCGGTCAATTATTCATTTATTTTGTTTATAAATTTGTGTCTATATACTCTGAGATGAGATAATCCAAAGTTCATTCTAACTGACTTCTTACTGTGGAAAGGAAAGCGTCAAGGATAATAAAAATATATTCCATAGATGATATTTTGCTTAAAATAGTCTAACATTTGTATCACGAGTAAGTTCTGAATTAAAAATTATTATAAAAGAAAGGCTGGATATTTTACTGGACCAAACATTATGAGAGACACACGAATTAAGATTTTAGGTGGTTAGTATATTCTAATCAGTAGTTTATTTCTGAAAACGTGACATGATAAAGCTCAGCAGCGTTGAGACAGCATATCTAACAATTTTAACAGTATATTCGGCTATGTTAGGCGAATTATTGGTGTAGAACGGAATTTTTAACTACCAATGAAATAACACTGAATAAATATAGACATTATGTAGAGACAGTATGAGCTAATCTCTGGGAGATTATTGATCCTTATT
The DNA here is from genome assembly GCF_006345805.1 of Octopus sinensis. Taxonomy (NCBI): domain Eukaryota; kingdom Metazoa; phylum Mollusca; class Cephalopoda; order Octopoda; family Octopodidae; genus Octopus; species Octopus sinensis. The sequence continues at coordinate 69,294,212 of NC_043000.1, read as the reverse complement.
TAGAAAATAAGAAAATTTACAGTATGAGCTAATCTCCGAGAAATTTATTTTCAAAAATTGTAGCTATCTGAATATTTTAACTTCCTGCTATATGCGTCCAAAGTAAGGGGTTTTCTGCTGCAATCTCACTTTTCTGATAAAAATCGTATTATCTGATTCGTACGAAATGATCCCTTTTCTCCGCATAGATATTGTAGCTGACTAAAATAAATAATTTGATATCAATACATCGAATGATTTACTAAGTGTAACACTCTTCCCTTGACACTAAATCTTAAGAAAATTTAAGAGGAAATACTTATGAACGCGTTTTACATTAAAAAAAAAAGATATGTCTGTATTTGTCAATTCTTTTATATTCTTTCCAGTATAGGTTAACGTGGAATGGTTGTTTCTTCAAATATGTAAATATGTCTAACGAAATTTATAAAAATTTTTGATGAACATTGAGAAAAACATTTGAGAAAAGGTAAACATTTAGCAGTATCAATGACAATTTCCTGATCCATCGTATTCTTGAGGTTAATAGCATAAGAATGTTAACTTCGAATAATATGAGAAATATAGTCGCTTATCCACTTTTCAATGGTTTCTCTCGTGTTATTCAGGTCCATTCTATCACCTAATAAACTGTTTGATTCGGGTCTCTCTCCCACTCTCTCTGTTGGCCTTTCTCTACTCTCTTACGCACATTCTCTCTTTCACATTCTCTTTCCTTTCATTATGTTCTTTTCAATGCATAAATTTTGCTCACTCGAAGAGAACCTTCTTAAAATATTATAATTTCTCATGATCTAATTTCATAGGTTTTAAAACAATGAACATACACAGCGTTGAAGAAAGGATTAAGATTAATTCTGCTAATAGGGCTTGATTGGAAATTGGTGAACTACCAATGTGTTTACATTAGTTAATAGGATTCTGATTTTATATTACAATATATGATCTGGAATATTTTCTTTCCTCCGATAAATTCACTGCTGAAAAGAAAATCCATAGACATTTATGCCTGAATCAGTGCAGACAACTGTATTTCATTTACGTTTTTAGATTCGGCGAATTCTGCAAAATATAGAATATTGTCCGAGAAAATTAGACTAGTTTTGCGTAACAAAAACAATCCACTTATAAACTTCCCTAAGGGGAATTATGTGCTTGAGAAAAGGTTGAAATATTACAATCAAAAAGATAAAATATTTTAAACCAAGATTACGCTTAAATGTCATGGAGTAATGTTCATGTGGTTTCTAGTATGAAATCCATATGAAAAATTTATCTTTAAAATTTTATAGTAAATAGTAATCAATCAAGTGTTGAAGTGAAAATGTGGATGAATTATGTGTTCTCGATATAAGTTCAGAAGCAGACAACTTAGATATCTCAGGGTTAGATCAAACTTAGTATATTGTGCTTACTTATTTTAACGCCCTAAAAGTATTCAAACGTGATTGTAAATCGGAATTTAGAGCGACATAAAATACTGTAAAACATTGTCTAGTGCAGATGTTCTCGATCAGGTTCCATATGAACGTTGGTGGTCCAGATAAGATTTGGGCCCATGCTAGCAAAATAGTAAATTAGGGCCCCACAGAAGTATTTTAAGGGTCCATGAAATGTTCTCATCTAAATATATGTATGGCAAGAAACAGCTACGTATCTTTCGCTAACATTTTACATAATTCAATCTATATAAGTAAATGAGTGGATAACAAAACAGGAATTTTGAAAGATGTGTCTTTAAAATTAGTTATTAAACATCGAATGGATATGGGGCAGGGATAAGCCACCAAAGGGGTTCATAGATTAAAAAAATGATTGAGAACTACTAGTCAAGTGCTTCCGTATTTCACCCCTCGATGAGTGGATCTAGCCTGTCAAAGATCATATAATCTCCTATGTGTTGTATAACACAGATAGCCGTCATTTAAATGTTGTCAAACATTAAAGATCACACATTTTTTTTATTTATATCATGTATCAGAAATTGACATATTCCGTTAATTCTTTCATGTCCTCAAAAAATTCTCATAATATATATATCAGGTAGTTAATTTCACTTTGAGGTAGCTATTCTTCGAAACATAATATGACTTAGTTGAATATAAAACTGTTTTTCGGTACAGTCATACGTTACAGATAGTTTATATTTGATTCCAAGTGACTGATAGCATTACAGAGCTGGTCATAGAGGTATTCAAATGGTTTTACACGGCTTGATTAAAGATACAGCTCTCGAAACAGAATGTCTTGTATCTGAACAATTGATACAGGGCAATATCATGCATGTCTTTGTTATATCTTGGATCAGAAATTGACACTTTTCAGTTGCTGCATCACTTTTACTGAATACCATAGCTCCAAATATTTCATAATATAAATGGGTATATGTCTAGCACTTCAGGAGAAATGTCCGTCACTGAAACAAAATATTATGTACCATATGCTACGGCGTGTCTATACCTACATGTGTGAAACTACACGCACGCACACACACACACACACCACACACACACACATACACACACGCACACACACACGCACACACACACACACACACATA
>NC_043000.1:69231652-69286652 GCF_006345805.1 Octopus sinensis | reverse complement strand
GGGTGGGGTGATACCAAAGTGAGTGGTAGTTTTAGAAGTAAGATTTATAGGGGAGGGAAGAATATAAGGATGTCAAATTTCTATAGAAAGACTATGTGATAGCTTAGTGTAATAGGTAGGAATCAGAGAGGAGAAAAGAAGGTATAATGACATATGTACGCGCGTATGTCATTATGTATACACACACACATATATGCAGATATATACATACGTATATACATACACATACATATATATATATATATATATATATGCATGCTCACGCCCAACAATAAATGTATTCATACACGCATATGCATGCGCATACATATACACATAAATTCACATGCAGATACATACACACAGGCGCACACTTACGTATACATATATACGCATACACACTCATATATATTTGTATATACATATGCTCATACATATACATACACACACGGACACACATATATATACATACATATACCCATATACATATACACACATATAAATATGTGCATACACATTTACACACACACATATGTATCCGCTTGTATGTCCATATATGTAGTATTAAATTACTGAGATCCTTAAAGTAGGATAGGGGAATTATGAAATTAAAGATTAAAAATTAAAAATTAAAAATTAAAATGGAGATAAAGGAAAGTTAAGTAGGGTTGTTAGGGATTACCCAAGGGGTGTTGTGGATATATGCAGTGTGATTATTTGGGTTGCAAAAAGGTTGCAAAAAGGTATGGAAAAAGCGGTGGTTGCATGTACTTAGGGCCTCATTATATTTATTCAGTAGTGTCGAAGAGGTGTGTTTTAATATGTGGAATGCCTCTTTTAGGCATAACTTACAGGCTAAACGTTGACCTTGGTATGGAAGCTCTGAATCTATTATTGACCACGACAAAGTATAGGGAATATTTCTATTTTTGAGATGATGTATGTGACTGGTGAGTGTTGTGGATTTACTGTTTCTTGTATCTAAAAGAATTGAGATGAGCAGCATATCGCTGTTTAAAATTATGGTTGATCCTATATATATATATATATATATAATATATATATATATATATATAGCTGTATAATTGTGTAAAGTGTTGAGGACGGTGCATTTATAAATTACATTAGATCTTCTACAATGGGTTTATAGAGGGCAGATGGACCCAGGTCGGCAGTTACAAGAGGGTGTATATTGCGGATTATTTCCAGGAATGGACGAGGTAATATTGTCAAAGGAGAGGTTAGAGATGGGGCTAGAAAGGTCTATGTTATTAGTATTATTATTACTATTTTAGTTATTATTGCTATCGTTGTTGGTAATTATTCTATCTGTAACGGTGGTGGAAGTTGTGGTGGTATTCTGGATAGTGTTAGTAAGATAGGTTGAGCTTTAGTTGTGATCTAATGTATTGGGTTCGATGCTGGAGCTGCGTACATGTTGGGTACCTGTTTGTTCAGAGTTGATATAGCATGAGTTTGATAAGAGAGAGAAAGCACGCCCGGCGTGCAAACGTTTCTGCCAGCTCTTACTATATATAGTAAGAGGAGGGCAGCTATGGCGTTCGTTGTTTGTGTTGCTTGATATGAAAAACATGTATAATCGGAGCAATGTTAATGATACCGAGTCGCTTTCGGATATAACTCCTTCTTGCATTCCATATTTTACCTCTTAATAATTAGTAACTCAGCTGTCATGAGCCCTCACGATGACGTAGGCATGTACTAGTATGGCAACACAAAGTTTCCGAATCTCGGACACTTGAAGTCACTTCAACGGAAGACACAGCTGTGCGGGCAGCCGAAGGGTCACGACTGCTTTTGTTTTTAATACAACATCCGTGTAACCTTATAAGCGAGTAAACTTCAGAAGTAACTCTATAATCGCAGGCATTCCAGATAACGCAATCACCACAACGAAAGTTCAGCCATCTAATTGTTGTTCCTTAAGATTTGAGTCTTGACATGCAATGGAAAGCGAAAATAGAAAAGATGAGACACCACAAGTACCCACAAATCAAATTTTATAGTGACAGGTGCTTGTGTAACATGAGTGCTATCTTGAAATGTACGAAGCCGTTAAGTCAGCAACAAGCAAAAATAAATAAATAAAATAAAAATTTACAAAAACTTCAAATACCACTGGTCTGAAGTAAGAGAAGCGTTTTAATATATTCACACACAACGTTAGCGAGATGGCAAAATCGTTCGCACTCTGGACAAAGTAGTTAGCGGCATTCCGTCCGTCTTTAAGTTCTGAGTTCAAATTCCGCCGAGGTCGATTTTACTTTTCATCCTTTTAGAGTTGATGAAATAAATAAGTATCTGTCGAGCACGGGGGTCGATGTAATCGACTTATGCCCTTCCCCTAAACTGTCGGCCTTGAAACCAATATATGCACGCATGCACACACATGCGCGCGCGTGTGTCTGTGTGTGTATGCCAGATGTGAGGTACTGGCTACAATAATCACACACACAAAATTTATTGGATGGCTGCTAACTCTCCTGAGATCATCCACGGTTTGACAAGTTTCGCTTTTAATCCTGTAAAGAACCCAGAAGTTACCAACAACAATCAGACTTGAGAAGATTACTGGTTTAGTCGTCTGACTCGACCATGCAGCAGCGTGTTGAGTTACATGTTACCAGCAGCATTCACCAGCAACGTACGTACGTACGTACATACATACATACATACATACATACATACATACATACATACATACATACTACATACATACATATGGGATTGCGCCTAGAGAGTTCCCCTGCAAAGTCTTTATCACAAGTCCGAGCAAGGAATTTCTGGAAGACAAGCAGTCACCCATGCATACCAGCCTCCTCTCTCTACGCCCCCGATGTTTTCCAAGGGAAAGGCAAAGGCCGATACAGCTTGGCACCAATGACGTCACAACTCATTTCTACAGCTGAGTGAACTGGAGCAACGGGAATAATAAAGCATCTTACTCAAAAACATAACACACAGCCAGGTCCGGGAATCGAAATCACTACCTCATGATTGCGAGCCCAACGAAGACGTACAAACATACGTACGTACACACATCATACATACATACATACATACATACATACATACATACATACATACATACATACATACATATGCAAAGTAAGCAGCATCAATCTGAAATAAAAGCATAGACATGAAATATATATAAAAATGATAATTTACTACCTGGAAGTCATTGTATAATTCATAGACGGTGTAATTCCATCTGCCCTTCAAACTCTATGCCTTACTAACTCACGTGCCATTAACTGTGTTCCTCCTTGCATTAAATGCAGATGTTTGTGATAAAGGCAGGTTGGAGTCTAACTTCGTTCGCTGTCATTATACGATGAGGAATTTACACGTGTTCGTTACGCTGTGTTTGCTTCTATTAATTAATAATATGTGGAGACTATCTCAAGTAAAATAATAATAATCAATTAAACGAAGAATGCGTGTGTATTTACATATGTGCATGCGTGTAAGTGTGTGTGTGTGTGTGTGTGTGTGTGTGTGTGTGTGTGTGTGTGTGTGTGATGTCGCTCATGAGGGCTACTCGTAATATGTCTGATACTACCCGTTGTATGATCGAGTCGTTGACCATAAACCGTCTCCCCGGCTAGGCTTGCCTGGTAAGGATGATTGCTAGAAACCAAATAGGACAAAAAACAATATCTGTCAAAAAGACGGATGAACTAAACGTAGAATCAACGACTATCTAGCCTTTGTGCGAGGGCATAGCAACATTCATGCTGCTGAATGAGCGTGCCGCACGATCATCGGCAGTGAGATACTCCTATTTTCCTCAGAACATCTGTTTACAGGAAGGATGCTCTGATGTATAGCCTGAGGATACTCAAGCCAGAGCTGAGCGACCGGTTGGAAAGAGAGGGCAAGAGAGAGGGAGAGAGAGAGAGAGCGTCAGAGAGGAAACAAGGGAAGGAATGAAGGAGGAAATGGGGAAAGAGAAAGGCTAGAAATAGAAGTAAGAGGGCGAGAGAAAGAAAAAAAAGCAGAAAGAAGAAATGTTAGAAATAGAAGTAAGATGGGGCAAGAGAGAAAAGAAGGTGAAAGAAGGAAAGCTAGAAATAGAGTCGTCAACATCCACGATCTCAGACATCCCAAATTAAAGAAGGATTTACAACCAAAAGCCTTACCATACATCTCCACACAAAACCCACTTAACAATGAAGCCTTCGACACCATCCTCCAAAACATTCCCCTACTAAAAAGGGAGCACAGAATGAATTTAAACTCAAAAAGCACCATCATAGAAAGCAAAAGACAGCCCAAGTTTATGAAAAGTCTCCTAACACAAGCCCGTCAGTAAAATACAACACTGAAGCCGTCAGTAAAACACTGAAGCCGTCAGTAAAATAATGCGGAAGACATAACTGTGGTTTATGTATTAACTTATTTGAGGGATCAGAGTTCTCTTTCAAACAGGGTCAGCGTTTCACAGTGAAAAGCAACTTCACATGTGCTTCAGGTAACCTGATATATGTGTTAACCTGCTCTGGGTGTCGTGAGCAATACATATATCAAACCAAAATTAGTCTATGTCAAATTTAATTGTTTTTCATGCTTTACTCTAAGTCGAAAAAGTCGCAGAGACTGAAACCGGTACTAAAATGTTCTTCATGATAAAATTATTTAAGCATTTTCTACCTTGTCTTATTTTCCTTATTTATGTATATATATATATATATATATATATATATATATATATATATATATATATATATATTCACCGTGATCACCGTGACCGACCAGGCTATCAGATGTTGCTACACATCGCTGGTCACAATACGCTTCGCATTGTTTTAGCCTTCAAATGACGCCACCCCGCTGGCTAAGCGAGCAGGCCAACAGAAGAAAGAGCGAGAGAAAGTTATGGCGAAAGAATACAGCAGGGATCACCACCACCCACTGCTGCTGGCTCGTGGAGCTTTAGGTGTTTTCGCTCAATAAACATTCACAACGCCCGGTCTTGGAATCGAAACCGCGATCCTACGACCGCGAGTCCGCTGCCCTAACCATTGCGCCTCCACACACACACACACACACACACACACACACATATATATATATATACATACATACATACATCCATACATACACATGTGTGTGTTTGTGCGTGTGTGTGTGTATGTCTATATGTGTGTCTGTGTGTATAAGCATGTATGTATGTATGCATGTATGTATGCATATATATATATATATATATATATATATATATATATATATATATATATATATATATATATATATATATATATATATATATATATATATATAATATATATATATATACATATGTATGTATGTATGTATGTATGTATGTATGTATGTACTAGCTGGCCCCGTTCCGTCAAAGATGACGGCTAATTGTTGTTTTTATATATAAACTAGCAGTATCACCCGGCGTTGCTCGGGTTTGTAAGGGAAATAACTATATAAGCATTTTTAGAGAGTTATAGCAAAAAAATAGCAAAAAACTGCATTAAAAATGGGAAACATATTATGGTAAATTTTTTTTTAATGCGTTGACTCATCGTAGACATTTTTAGAGAGTTACTTCCCTTATATAATAGCGAAAAAATGCATTAAAATGGAAAAAAATGATGGTAAATTTTTTTTTTTAAATCGTAGACTCATCGTAGACGCGCGCTAATACCCAAAAGGGCTCGATATGAATCACGACTATAAGATATCCGGTTTTGGTTAAACTGCACCGCAAAATGTGGGAGTAGTTAAGAATCTAAATCGTAGGAGACAGACACACAACTTCACTTTTATATATAAAGATAAGGTGCAAAACCAAGTTTTTAGTTTAATAATTCTTTTATTACCAAATATATATTATACCTTTCAACTGCAGCCGTGCTATATTCTTGATACACTCAGGCAATAACTATGTTTTTAATGAGTTTGTATATTATATGTTTGTGTAGGTGTGTGTGATTATAACAATTATTTTGTAGCAAAACAGATAGAATATGGATGGTAAATCAAATTAATACACTTGTCAATGTTATCTAGTGGTTGTTTTTTGAGATGTGACATCGATCATCGTTTGTTACTGAAAGAACATTGGTTCACACATACATTCACATACTTACCTTGTACACGCACACACATACATGCATATACCCACACTGAGTTGAAACGCTGTTAGATTTTTCTTTTTAGCTTTGAATTTTCACCATCCCACTTCCAATGCGCACACACACACAGAAATATTCACATACTTCCCTTTTACATACATACACATATACACACACAAAGTTGAAACGCTTTCACTGCCTTCTTTCCTTATTCATCTGTCACCTCTTCCTACAAGAGTATTATTACAGTAGGTACATACATAAACCGTGCTGCGTGTCAATGAGTTAATTATTTTCTTCTAAGAATGTAATCAGCTCCTCTCATAACGCGTTCCATGACTTTACTTATGCATGAAATCAAAAACAGACAGGCCTGCAATATTAAACATTTGCTCTGCTTCGTCGTTTATAAACGAATCATAATATATCATTTTAAGAACTTGTTTATAAGCTTACCACATGAAAGAACACCTCTAAAAAAAAGCATCTTCAGTGATTTTGCCTGAGGTTTCCTGTATGTTTTAAAAGATACGCTGGGAAACAATCAGAGCCTGCTGCTGAATTTAAGCTCATTTCGAAACGGCATATATTACACCCTCCTGTTTTATATGGATGTAATCAATGGTCGTTATGTCTCTGTACAGAGACGTACTGTCAAAGAACTCAGCAGGTTTATGTCCTTCCATATGTACTTGCGGGGAGGTGACAACACTTTGGAGTTGTTTATTTAATTACTCACTTATCCATTTGGGGACTGTAACCAGTGACCTATTTCCTTCCAACAAAGATACCACTTTGTAACGCCCTGAGGTGGAATCTTTTACAAATTTATAGAATACCTTAGATCTTTATATCTTCTACAGCTCTGATTTCTCTTTCTTACCTCTTTTCATTGGAGATTATGAGTTTGGTTCCGATCTCTAAAGTGTCTTTGATGTGGGATTTCTCGTTGACCTTAAATGATAAGATATCATTATCCTTCGTTTTCTATGAATTTCCTATCTCAAGGAAACAATATTTAACATTTCATACATGTTTTAATAACAAAGTTTTATGCAGATGGTTTGCATTATTGACATACTTTCTTTATGTCATTGTCATATCTGTGTGGCTGAATATGTGTGTGCGTGTGTGTGTGTGTGTGTGTGGTGCGTGCGTGCATAAATGGACGTTTTGAGGACTTATACATATACACACGAATTTGTGCATCCGTCATTTTGTATTATATTTCGTGCTGTGTTAGTAAGTAGATGCAAATCAGTCGACTTCATAGATTTTGTAACAATGAATAAATACAGTATTGAGAAAACCGTTCCTGCAGATAGATATATACACGTATTATTTATATTTACATTTACGTACATGTGTGTGTATGTACGTGTGTGTCTGTGTGTGTCTGTGCGTGTTTGCATATGTGTGTTTGCACGTGCGTGTGTACATGAACACACGCACACACATGCGCACACAAACACGCATGCACATACGCGCACACACACACACACACTCACACACACACACACACACACACACACACAGATAGTGTAAATGTACCGAAAACACAAAATGAAACGATTAAATTTGAATTCAATATGATGCAATATAATTCAAGAAAATTTTGTCTTTTGACATAATGGCGAATATTTGTAAAGTAAGAAATTCTGAATACATATTTCATCCTTTCCCCTGTTAATCTAATGTACATATGTACATATATATATATATATAGATATATATATATATATAGATATATATATATAGATATATTATATATATAATATATATATATATATATATATGTACATTTCAGCGGGGGTGCCCCAGCATGGCCGTGGCTTTCGGGTAAAAACATTTTTAAGGATTTAAGGATATATATATATGGGGGATATATGTGTGTGGCATATATATATATATATAGTATGTATGTATGTATGTATGTATGTATGTATGTATGTATGTATGTATGTATGTATGTATGTGAGTGTGTGTTTACCGTACGAATTCTAAACTTGAATAACAAGTACATCTTTACATCTCCAAGGTAGGGTATTTATATGTCTACAAAGGATTATATTCTTAAAGCCTTTTGTTGACTATTTTCTTGCATAGATTTACGTTTATACCATGCATGTGCTTGTTACATGCACACAAACACGTAGGAATATGCATACAGAAGAGACAAACATACATGCATGCATCCATATACTTTTCCATAGATGTATGAGTATTTGGATATGCATATATTCGCTAATTAAACAGATGTGTACACAGAAACATATGCGGGAATATGTGTGCGCGTATGTGTACAAGAGTTACGAAATGGAGTATGGGAAATTCGGGCTACATATGTTTCTCTTCCTCTCTCTCTCTCTCGATATATATATATATATATATAATATATATATATATATTATATATATATTAATTCTTTTATTCTTTTATGTGTTTCAGTTATTTGACTGCGACCATGCCGGAGCACTACCTTATATATATAAAACAGTTTAGCTTGGTGTAAATACACCTAATCCGAAGAATTTACTGGTTTATATTACCTACATCAATAACAATGTTACTTCAATAGGTAAATAAAATAAACATACAGTTTATTAATATATAAATATAAATCAGAAATGGAAAAACAAAACAAAACAATAGAATATAGACAAACCCATTGATATACATGTTCTCTGTCTGGGTGACAAATTTTCCTCGGCTGACCATCATGTATGAGCATTTATCTTGCCCAAACTCTATTGCAATGTCTCATGAGGATGTTGTGATTAATCCTCAGTGTTTCTTAATGTCTTTGATATGGTTCATGTTTCCAGAATAAAATTTTCGATCATCCACAAAAAATGTATGGGTGACATTAATTATATTCTTTTCTGCATATCCCATCATGTAGCCTTAGCATTTTGTTAACAGGGCTGAGAAAAGGTTCATTGCCTTGTACAAACAACATTACAGATAAACTATTACCCTGGAATGTGCCTGTTGATAGTTTGATTCTGTTTGTAACATTATGTGTTGCCTTAGTAGTTGTCAGTGCTTTAGTAGTTGTCAGTGGACCGCTTTGTAGTCAGTCTTTCAATGGCATTCAGTATAGCAGCTGGTATTTTGGCAAGGTACAGTGATTCTATCATCCATGAGAGAGGCAGAGTGAAACGCCTTCTTATAGTCAAATCATACTGTCAAGAGACTGCGGCTATGTTGTTTAGCATTCTTATGAGGAGGTGCTACTCAGCACAACCCCAAACTCTTTTTTCCCGCTTGCCTATTCATCAGTTGTCAAACCATTTGTTTGCCAGTGGTCTTGGAAAAAGCCTATTCAGACAACCAGCGTACAGTTTATATATAACATTCAAGCGCGCTTTTTGTTATATCTAGCTCAGTGCCCATTGAAATCGTAAGGATTTCCGTGTAGAACATGAGATTTTACCCCCTTATGCAAAAATATTTGGGCTACTGAGCTAAGGCTTCCAGCAATAGCATCTCTTGTTATTTTGTGCCCTTGGCCTTTAAGAGATGCGTTTGAAATTTGGCCCTTCTGAGGATCTAACCGACTCTCAGTTCCCTACATTTCGGGAGAGAATGCAACATCTTTGAGTTATATGCAGCTGATCATGATGAAGTTGCATAGTGATGATTTGTATTGCTTTTGACAATACTGGTAGGTAGAGTAACTTCATTCACTGCACACAGAAATATAACACCATTGTTGTAATTCTTTCCAAACCATGGTCTCTGTTCATTGGGCGTTCAATAAGTATGCCCCTGACCCACTTCCCATAGCAGTAGAGCAACGACACTTGGCACAGTTATTAGTCTTTTCCTACATAGGAACTACCCAGAGTTATGCATTTCTCCCATCGTTTGATACAGCTCTGGAGACCGTTTTTGTAGAAGACCCCAGCTTGGTCCTCCAACCACGACGTGACTTCAGAAATCAAGGCTGCATCATCTGGGAAACGCTTTCCTTTCAAAATCAACTTCATGGCTGGGAAGAGGTGAAAATCAGAGGGTGCAAGGGGAGGAGTTCATAGCTGCACGCCTGTGCTTCTGATCTGGCGACACGCGAGTTGTGGACCGGAGCGTTGTCCTGCAGGAGGAGGATGCCTTTGCTGATCTTGCCCCGTCTCTTGATTTTGATAGCTTCTCTTAATTTCCTCAAAAGTGAAGCATAATAGGCTCCTGTAATTGTGGTACCCTTTGCCAGGAAATCTGTCATCACTACTCCGTCCTGGTCCCAGAAGACTGTGAGCATAACCTTGTCAGCAGAGGGCTGCACCCTTGCCTTCTTTGGAGGACGTGAGTCACGGTGCTTTCACTGCATTGACTGGGCTTTGGTCTATGGATCATAGTGATGGACCCAAGTTTTATCCTGTGTGATCAGTCTTTTGAACAATTTTGACTCATCTTCTTGGCACATCTCCAAATTCATCCTCGAGCACTCAACGCGTTCTTGCTTCTGGAAAGGTGTGAGCAACCTGGAAATCCATCTGGCAGACACCTTTTGCATATGCAAATGGTCATGAATGATAGTTTCCACAGACCCGGTACTAATCTTGACCTTATCGGCTATTTGGCGAATAGTTATGCGTTGACCTTCCAAAATGGCAGCCTCAACTTGACGGACAGACGTCTCATCAACGGCAGAAGGGGGCGACAGATCTGGGAGCTGTTTCCACAGAGTTCCGACTATGTTTGAATTTACAATGCCAGCGTTTTACAAGGTCATATGATGGGGCATCATCACCATAAGTTACTTTCATTTCATCAAAAGTCTCCCGTGGTGTGCGTCCTTTCAAATACAAAAACCAGATCACTGCTCGACACTCAACAGGCTCCATTTCACACTTGACTCAGTTCAAACACCTGTAAATCAGAAACCACAATTAGTTCAGAGCTGTAATTCGCCACTTAATCTATAGAGGTATAAATAAGTGCACATGCAAAATTTCAGCTAGATCAAACAACTGCAAGTGGGTCAGAGGCATTACTTATTGAACGCCCCTCGTAGATGAGCGGTTTGCTCATTTCTCCCAACACTAATCTTGTAGTGTCGTACCATTATGGAAATTACTTCAGCTAAGAATAATTAGTTTCCATTTAACATAAAGGAGATAAGTGATTTGTGATCAAAATGAAGACAGACAAAACCATTCAACTGACTTTCCCTTTTAAGTACCGAAGCCATAAATTATATTTTCACAGTGAGACTATATATATGTTTATTAAGCATACTGCATATGTATACTGGAGCGTCTTGTGGGACGACCTAGATGAGATGATATGTATACTGAAGTATACATACATTATGCTTATATACATACATACTTATATCATATATATATGAATGTATATATATTATATATATGTGTGTGTATATATATATATATATATTATATATATATATATATATATAATATATATATATATATATATATAATATATATATATATATATACTAGATGTGCCCACCGTGACCCGTTGGGTTACAACCACTCCAAGTTGAAAATGCTGGTGCGCAGCGGGAAAGGAAAAATTACTAATTCGAACTTTATGCAATAAAATTCTTAATAATACAGTCCTCCTGCCCTTGGTCTGACATCATAAACACGGCCAAGTGTTTCTGCTTTGAAAACGTTCAAATGATCTTCCTCAATTTCTCCTTTACCATTCTTACTTACTTCTGTTCCAAATGAAATACATGGGTACTCCAGCATAAAGTAATATTTTTGCAAATTCTCTCAATGTTGTTCTTATATCTCATATCCTCATAATTTCTGAGCAATACTCTCTGTTCATCTGATAGATGAACTTGCAGTTTCACTATTGCAGTTGTTCTTTCATGAATTGAAAATCCTAAAATGGATGCAACTACTTCAGATGGTCCAATATACATCCCCCATTAAATATTGACTAATTTCGTTATTGTTTATTTCAACAGCAGCTTGGTCATTTCTTTTCAGCATGTACTTGATGACGTACTTAATTGTCCTCACAGAGGCAATGATTTCAACGTTGTAGTGGCATTTGAATGTTCTTAAAAGAATTTCATTATAAGGTACAACCCATTTGTTATTGTTTGCTGTTCCATTCTTATTTCAAAACATACCTAAAATTTCCATTTCTTTGGATGATTCTAAGACCCCCTAATGGGATCTTAACCCCCAAATTTTAGTAATTTTAGTAATTTTCATGGACAAAAATTACTGAATGGATCCTTATGATATTTGGGACTTAGATTCAATGCATAAGGGCGGGTATAATGCAGTATGTTTAGTTTGAATTCGAAGGGGCTTGAATGGGGAAGAACCACCCCCATGAAAATTCATAAATTTCCCATGTTGATGAAATTTCAACCATAGGTAATTGACACAAATCAAGAAGTATTCCCAAAGTTTCCGCTTCTCATGAGGATTCTAAGTCCCCTAATGGGGGCCTTAACTCCAAAATTTTAGTCCTTTTTTATGATCCAAAACAAGGTCAAAAGTACTGAATGGATCTTTATGAAATTTGGAAATTATATTCTACGCATAAGGGCGGATGTAATGCAGTATATGTTTGAAAGTGAGGGGGCATAAATGAGGCCACAATTCCCTTGAAAATTCATTTATTTTTGCTGTTAATGAAATTTTAACCATAGATATTAGATACAAGTGAAGTAATATTCCTAAAATTTCAACTTCTTAATAGTTTAGTAAGACCCTTCAATGGGGGCTTAACCCCCACAATTTAGTCATTTTTTCCTAAGCCAAGACGAATACAATTGTAGTCTGTAGAGTCACCCGAGGATACAAGATGAGCGTTATTTGTAATTCAACGGTACAACAGTGTAAGAGTTTGCTTTGAGATATACTGAGATTGTGATTTCTGCAATGTGCTGCATAAATTGTCAGTAAAGGACACTTATTCAATTGCGAGGTGTTATTTTGAGTAAAGTTATTTGGTTGCAGACTTCCTTTTGGGTCTTTTTATTATCACTGGGTCAGAGATAGTCTCCAGATGGTAACATTGATTTCAAGGCCTTTCCAGATAAGTGATTGGTCAGTCAAAGAGATTTATCTATCTTGTTCAGTTACGTATCGGCATAGTGACCATTGGCAAACTTCAGAGGTAACACATTCATCTCTCCTTAACCCTCACGTCACACAGTTATTAATGTTTATTTGAGTTGGGTCACGCCTTTCTAATTGCTATAGATTCGTAATGTATCTTACGGCTGTGCCGGTCACCTGTATGGTGAGGAATCCTACATTGGGGAGTGGTAACGACTAGGGTAGGGTAGCTGACTGCTTATTGTGATAATTTTGGTTTCCTCTAGCTTTACTCTCTTTTACAAACCCAGTGAACATTCATATATTTCCGATTTCAAAAAAATTTGAACAATAGATATAAGACACAAGTTTAAAAAGATTCTCAACAATACAACTTCTCTGGTTGACTTAAAGACCCCTCTAATAGGGGCCTTAACTCCCACATTTTAGAGCTCTATGTGCTCCATTTTTCAGGAGCAAAAGCCTTTGAATGGGTTTTATAAGATTTGGATTTTGGAATCTGGGCATAAAGATGAGTAGCATGGATAAATATGTCATGATTTGAATTTTTCTTAGGGTGGGTACAGAAGGAAAGAAACGCCATTAAAATTTTTAATCTCCAATTTTGATTAAATTCGAATCATAGGTATTCTAGTTCATAAGAGAAAATATAAAAGAAATGTCTAATTCTTCAATTCCATGGGATACGGGGCAACGCCGGATATCTCTGGTAGTATTTAATAATAAATAAATTATTTAAATGTCTGCATTAATGCAAAATGTCATTTTTGCATTCATAAGATATAGACGCGGCTGTGCCATTGAGAAGATTGTTTCCCATTCCTGGGTTAAGTCTCGCTGTGTAGCACCTTGGGCAAGTATCTTCTACTATAGCCTCGGACCGATCAAAACCTTGTAAGTAGATTTGGTAGACGGAAACAGCTCGTCGTTTATATTTGTGTGAGTGTATGTGTGTGTGTTTGTGTGTGTGTTCACGCGCGTGCGTATGTGTACCTACGTATCTGTGTTTATCCCCCACCGCTTGACAACCGGAGTTGGTACGTTTACATCCTCGTAACATCAATTCGGCAAAAGTGACCGATAGAGTAAGTACCAGAATTTTACAAGATAAGTGCTCGGATCGATTTATTCAACTAAATCTTTCGATGTGGTGCCCTCGTTTGACCGATGCTCAATGACTAAAATAAGCAAAAGATAAAAGAAATTCCTTCAAATATTTTGATGCAGAATCAAGGATATAGTTAAGGGCAATAGAAAGTGTTTTGAATTCTACTCGTAAAGAGTTGGATAACGACTAACGTTTAATTGATGCTGGTCCAAAGTATTCAAACCTACACAGCGGTCAAACAAATCGTAAATAAATGCTTTGAGTGATTTAGGGATTTTCAATTGCCTTTTGTTAATTCCAGTCAGAATAGCATTGCAATAATCCAGATTATAGAGGCAATTAATCAAATCTTTTACATTGCCTCCACCCAGGAATTTCTTGATCTTCTATTATAGCCTGTACAGATGAAATAGATATTTCCAATGTTTTTTTTTTCCTGCTATCATTATCAAACTTTGGTGCCTATTGAATGTCACTCCTAAATATATTGCTTTCGATATAAAATAGATATCAAAATATATTTACACTGTTATTATGACTCAAAACAGTTCAGAGTACTTCGATTTTATTTGTGCCTGATTTCAATTTCTTTATTGTGAACAATTAAAATGTTATCCAAAGTAGTTGACAATATCAAAGCGTACTTATTCCAGTCGTAAATATAGAAAGGTATATATAAGACACTATCATTTGCGTTAAGCTGGTGTTTCAACCTGTAACTGACAAGAATATTTGGTAATTGAATTATGTATAATGTGTACAGTAGAGGACCGAATACTGAATCTTGTTGTACATCGCAGTCAATTTGCATGTTTTCCATTTGTACCATCGATAAGTACAACCTAGCGTCTTCTGATGAGATAAGAACAGAACCAACGAATTAATTTAGCATGATTGAGCATGATGTATATGGAGATCAATGCTGGATTTAAAGAAAATTTCAGCTGTTACAGTTTTGTTTTCAAAACTGTTATATTAGATCAACATTATTCATGTTCATGTTTAACTTTTTTATATCCGCTAGACATTTAGGTTTCATTTGGGACAATAACATTTCTAAATGGCAAGATGCTTGTTCAATATCATTATATAGTTTAATAAGTGCCATTTCCGTCAGGAAATCAGTCCTATATGCTGACTGATATGGCAGTAGATGCAAGTTTGCAAATAATTCAGCATACGTCTTTCTGTCAGCATTTCAATAATTTTTGGAAATAAAAAGTAGACTAGATAATGGGCGATAATTCTTCCATATTTTTAAATACAGACTTGCCTTTTTATGAAGAGGAGTAATTAATATACATGTTAGAGAGACTGGTAAATATGTGTCGATATCGGTAAATTTGCTAATTTGTGTGTATCTAATAATAAATAATTTTCACAATGGCAAAGGGTCTAGTGTACTGAATTTTGAGCCGACAGATTTTATTTCTTGTTTCAGTTTTGAAAGTTGTACAAACAAGAATTCATTTGTTATATCGACACATTGATTGCAAGGATTTTCAACTTAAAATAGTTTCAGAATAAATTAGCACAATCCACTGAATTATCATTCGAAAATGGATTACTGAATTTCGTTATTATAGAATACGTTTAGAATTCCATGTTGAGGCTGGATTCTACACACAGAATATACTTTCTGACACTTCAACTGTATGGTTACGTATATACATACATACATACATACATACATACATACATACATACATACATACATACATACATACATATATATATATATATAATTTGGCAAAACAATTTTCCAAATCAATCAAGTGTAACTCTACAGCGTTATATGCATCTACATTGACGTCTTATTTATCGTATATTTATATATTTATCTATAAATATACAAAATATATGATAAAAGTCAATATTCACTTTTTGGGGATTAATCGATATACGGGTACTCTATTTCAGATAATACAAAAATAACCTAATGAGTATATCTTATAGTAAACCCATGGTATCAGTTTGCACATCACGAAATAATACTTAAAAGATATAACCAAAATTTCCAGCTGGATATATAATGTACTTCAATAATGATATCATACTTTAGTTATCACTTATATTTATTAAATATGGAAGAACTACGCGTGTTTAAGTATTGGAAGATTATAATATATATATACATATACACAACTGTATACCCATATATAAACATATATAAATACATATATACATATATGTAATTGTCAGATTTACAATTATTTCAACACATCTTCGGGTTCTATTTCAAAATATTATTTATCTGACTTTACATCCCTTCAAAAAATAAGCAATAAAATTAAGCATTAAAGATTAAAAATTACTAATTAAAAATTAAGAATAAAAATTATACTTTTTAATATTAAGAATTAAAATTTATAAATCATACATTATAAATATGAATTAATATATATATCAATCATGTATAATCAAGTATATGTCAAATACAGAATGTGAGATATAAGATTAAACATCAGAATAAAAATGTCTGTGCTTAAATGTGATATATAACGAGAAAAATTGAAATACATATCCTACCTTTTCTGCTAGTACTAAAATAGGGATTTGAGGAAGAAAATAGCAGTGAACTATGGGTATTTAGTACCAAGGTGGTTAATTACACTATACATACTTTTAATTTTAAATTATCCTTTATTATTATTTTCAATTTTACCTATATTGGGAAGTATATTTAATTTATTATTATATCATTTTACTAATATTTAATTCATATATTTATTTTATTTAAATTATTGCATTATTTATTTATTTTTTATTTATTTATATAGTCTATTCAAGTGCTTTAGAAATAAAATTATGTGGTTACTTGATTCAGGGGTACTGGGATCAGTACTTCATTTTACAAAATGTAAAATTACTTCCGTGCCTACATTTAACTCCTCGCTCATCATGTGTGTTTAGCAATTTATCTCTAGACTTTAGTAGTTTCGTAAATTCAGTTATGCATAGTAAACACATATTATTCCCAATATTATAGGAGTTGGCTCTACCTATAATACTCCAATTAAGAGTGTACTCTCTTTTTCTAGATTTTAATTCCCACATATATTTACTTAAGCCTGTAGACTTACTTAAATTGGGATTTTTAAAGGTCTGGTAGTGTTGGCATATTCGTTTTTTAATTTCATTAGCTGTTGATCCAATATAAGCCTTATTTATAATTTTATCCTTATTGTTTTTAGAGCTAACTATACATTTATAAATTACCTTATCTATATTACAATTATTAGAAATCTTACATTTAGTCTTATCACGACATGAACATTCTTCTATATGTTGATTAAGTTTTATATACTATCGGTTATATTATGGCTAGAGCTATTAATTATTATGCTATTATAATAATTATTTAATTTCTTAGAAGAAATGATGTTGCCTACATTTCTCGATGTTAAGTATCCCACTCTTATGGTTTTTATTAGTCCTAACTTGATTCCCATACGGAATAATTAGCCATATAATATCTTTTTTATTTTTTTTATTTTTATTTTTATCATTATTCGTAGATATCATCGGTATTAATTTATTATTCTTGGGTATACTATATCTCTTTATGTATTTATGTTTCTTACTATTGCTCATATTCTTATTATCGTTATTAATATTATTACTATAATCATTATTAACAACTATATTATTTTTATTTTCATTTTCTTTGTTATATTGTCTTTTATTATTAGTATTCATATTTTTACTGTTAGATTTATTATTAGTATTATTAGGAGTACTTGTTATATTATTATTATTATTAATGTGTTCATAATAATTAAAGAATTTTATATTAGAGTTATATCCTGCTTCTTTTAATGCTTTATTATAATATGGGGCATGTTTATTAAAAGTATCATAATCTGAGGATAACATGGATATTCTTTTACCTATATTATTTATTAAAGCTTCTTTAACTGATTTTGGATGGGTTACTTAAAGAACTAATATACTTTAGGTTTTCATTTAACTTATGATATGGATGGATCTTATTAGTGACTAGATTAAGGTTGACGTCTAGATAATTAACTGCATAATGCTCATTCTCTATAGAAATACCTAGGCCATTATTCTTAAAGAACTTGTACATTTTCTTCTTAAGGCATTCTAATGACCTATTAGTACAATTCCTAATTATTAGTAGTAGGTCGTCCCTATAAAGACCAACCTCTATATTCGTGAATTCTATTTCTAGTTCAGATAAGCGGTATAAACCTACAAGATCGGTAACCTCAGCTGAAAACCGGGTTGCCCGTGGGTATATAGATAGATAGACAGATAGATAGATATATAGATAGATAGATAGATAGATAGATAGATAGATAGATAGATAGATAGATAGATAGATAGATAGATAGATAGATAGATAGATAGATAGATAGATATGTGTGTATTTATGTATGTATAGTTTTATAGACATAAATAAAACATCTTACCCTGGATAAAACATCTTACCCTGTCATCAGAATTTCGAGATCAGCGTCATCGCCATTTAAGCCGCCTATTCAAACATTAGCTTCTAAGATTTTTACAGATATTCTACAGTATATCAAGTTTATTAAGTACGTAATCTTGGGGAGCTGACAGTTGATTTAGAAATTGTAGAATTAAACGTGTGTGTGTGTGTGTGTGTGTGTGTGTGTGTGTGTGTGTGTGTGTGTGTGTGTGTGTGTGTGTGCGTGCGTGTGTGTGTGCGTGTGCGTGTGTGCGTGTGCGTGTACGTGTGCGTGTGTGTGTGTGTGTGTGTGCAAGATCTTCCTACAGAGGAGACAAGTAATGTGATGCGTAATGTCTTTCATCGGTGAAAAGAAATTACTTAGATTTCTATTCTGAAATGTGAATGAAATGGCGATCATTCGTTAAAGAATCCTGAACCAAATTCAAAAACTATATATATATATAAATATATATATAGATATAGATTTTGTAAAAGGTTTGCAAGATTCCTTAGGTGAATTCGTCGGAGACGGCCTTCGGAGACGGCCTTCGGAGACAGATAAATCACTGAAAAGTTTGCGAATGGCGTCGAAAGAAATTTGAGAAAATAAAAATTAAAACAAAAAACAAAAACAAAAACAAAACGTGAAATGTTTGGATAGATATTTGACCAATTAACTAATAATAAAGAATGTGTGTGTGTGTCTATATATACATATAATATATATATATATATATATATATATATATATATATATATATATATACGCATACATACATATATATATATATATTATATATATATATATATATATACACACACACTCACATATATATATACGTATATACGTACATACATGCATAAAAAAAGACATATATCTATATATTAACGTTTATGTCTGTAGATAATTCTGGAATACTTATCCTCTTGAACTATTCATTTCATGAGTAGAAATCTATTTGATTAAAAAAATCTGAACGCTTATCGTACAGACTGACGCCCATTATAATTGAATTATTGATCCTTCGTCTTGTCTTTGTCAGCTTGATCCTGCCACCATTTTCCGTACTAAATATTCATGTGTCGTTGATTTTAGGTTACTTCTGATGCTTAATACATGACTATAATCAGAGAAACAAGAGTTTGGAGGAGGGGAAGTGTTAAAGTGATTGATTGGAGTACCTTGATACCATCATTATATACAAACTGAAGGCAGTGAGCTGGCAGAATCGTTACCGCGCAGGGCAAAATGCTTAACGGCATTTCGTCTGCCTTTACGTTCTGAATTCAAATTCCACCGAGGTCAACAATGCCTTTTATCCTTTCGGCATCGATAAAATGAGTACCAGTTAAGTAGTGGGGTCAATGTAGTCGACTTACACCCACCTGTGAAACTAATGAGCAAAATTTGAAACCATTTTGTATACAACTGAAGGCGGTGAACTGGCAAAATCGTTAGCACGGCAGACAAAATGCTTAATAACATTTCTTCTAGTTTTACGTTCTGAGTTTAAATTCTACCGGTATCTACTTTGCCTTTCATCCCTTCAGAGTCGATAAAATAAGTGCCAGTTGAGCAACTGGATTGATGTAATTCTACCTACCCCCTACTTACACCAAGTTTCAGGCCTTGTGCCTATAGTAGAAGGAATTATATACAAACACAGAGTGATGACTGGAGAAATATCGTAAAACGACCTATGTTATCATACATGATATGGTATCTATGTGTGTATTAGTGTAGCTAGAAACATAGTTGTTCAGTTTGTTCTGATCTGATAATTCCATTCATTTATTTTAGCAATAATAACATGATGGATAACTAGTTGCAAATTTATTTTACAGAATTTTTATAAGAAACTCCTTATGTTTATATTTATCGTCCGCAAGACATCGGTCAATGAAAATAGTTGCGTAAACCCTTGTCCTACTTTCCTCATGGTTTTAAGTGGTTTTACGTAATTGCTTAAATAATCGATGTTTCAAATTCAAGTGTTTGGAATTTTTTAACTACAGTCCTCGATTACCATGGAGATAAACACTAGATTCTAAGACAGCTCGAATAGAACCTCCTTTATTCAACAACATGATAATAACGTTGATTATTATCCCACGCATTAGCGAATAAATAGAATTAATTGAAACTTTCTGGGATAGTCAGCTTAATGACGTAAGGATTGTGAGATGACAATTATGGTATCAACGTTATTATTATGTTCAGATCTTTTAAAAGAGTAGTAGGTGGAATAGCAAGGACGAAAACTGAACCTGGGTTGCTGATTCTGTCAATAGGACTACAATTTATATTAGACGTTTACTATTAATCCAGAATAGTAGCCACTTTTCTTCCTTTTATTATTTATGCAGAATAGTAGAAAACTTTTCTGCTTTGCATTCAAAGAGGGAAATGTGAGGCTCATGGCCCTTCTTTTTTAAAGCCTCATAGACTGGTGGTAATGAGAAATCCTTCCACGATTGCCTATAAGCTGTTTCGAGTTCGGTCTCACTGGGCGACAATTTACGCACATTTCATTTACTTTATCCTGGACTGACCAATGATTTTCAAGTGAATTTAGTAGAGGGAAGCTGTGTATGCATATATGTGTGTATGCGCATGTGCATATCTTTGAGCATATGATTTATGCCCCTACATTAACATAATGTACTGGTTTATTTACATTCTTGTACAGATGTTCGGCAGCAAAGTGACCGATAAGATAAGTACCAGGAAATTTAGATATTTGGGTCCATTTGTTGGACTAAGTCCTTCAAGGCGGCATGCCAGCTTGGCTGCAGTCAAATGACTAAAACAAGTAAAAGATTATAATATATATATATATATATATATACATATATATATATAGGTATGTATGTATATATATACATACAACACGCGCGCATACATACATACATACATACATACGCACGCACATGCACTACACATACACGCACAACACAAATATATATTTATATATATATATATATATATTATACTAGCAGTATCGCCCGGCGTTGCTCAGGTTTGTAAGGGAAATAACTATAAAGCATCTTTAGAGAGTTATAGCCAAAAAATAGCAAAAAAATGGAAAAAAAAGTGATGGTAAATTTTTTTTTGAGAGTAAAAAAAGGTTGAGTTGCGTCCCCTAGACAGTCTGTGGTTTGTTTTTTTTTTTCTCGACCCCATGTCGAATTTATCGATTTTTTCAGAACTGGGGGACTTTTCAAAATTTTCGCTGCGTAGTTTTGAATTATGACATTGGGCTATGTGTGTGTCAAGTTTCATCAGAATCGGTTGAAAGCCGTGGTCAGGGTGAGGGTAACGAGAAAACAGACACACAGAAACACGCACAGACAAACTGCCGTTTATATATAAGAGATATATATATATATATATAATATATATATATATATATAAATATGTATATTATATACTATATGTATATATATATATATATATATATATATATACATATATGTATGTATATTTGTTTATCTATGCATAGATATGTGTATATGTATATGTATACATTGAGTATATATAACATATGGTCGGAGTTTTATATACTTTATTAAATTTTGTAGATAATTATTCATGTATTAACTTACAATTGTATTGATTATTGTAAGAACTCTTTGTTGATGAATAATATCTAAAAGTTAATTTAAGGATATACATTGTAAATACAAGTGATTAACACGGTTTATTTACTTAATAATTGGATCTTCTATTAACTAACAGTAAATGAAGCGTAGAAATTCAAATGTGTTAACCAATTAGAAATAGCTTATGATTTAAAATAATCGCTCCTTAACCCCCAATAATTTTGAAACTCTAAAATATTAATATATACCATATAACATAGCTATTATAGCTTATCTACCATCCATAATCAAATGCTTTATTATTTGAAAATACATCAGGAAAATGTAGATAGAAGCCACACGACAATGCCAAATAATATAAAGACTGAGATAGTAAAACACGAAGACAATCGTAAAATTTCCAACAAAAACGATGTAAATAAAAAGCAACAAACCCAGACCTTAAGGATGCATAATAGTACATGACAAACAGCAAGCCAAAACACGACAAAGAAACATACGAATGAGAAAGAAAGTGACACAAATCTAAAACCTGGAAACAACGAAGGGGAGCCTAATGATTATATACTATAAAAAGTAGAATAATCAAAGAACTGAAAACCACAGAGCTCAAAATGGACCACCGACCAAAACTCAAAATAGACAAAACAACAACATCAATTATAAACAGCATAAACCTAGCCGTCACGGAACTAATAGCTACTGAAATAAAAAGCGATATCACTGACCTAAATGACTTAGTATACGCAGCAGCCACTGCAGCCACAAAAGAAGCAGGATACTCACTCAAACCCATCCAAACAGGAGTACCCCCACCCAAACAAACCCTGTGGATAAATAACATACAAAACAAAATACAAAAAATGAGAAAAGACCTGTCGATTCTTAATGAAATCAGTAGACAAT
Source organism: Octopus sinensis (assembly GCF_006345805.1). Classification (NCBI taxonomy): domain Eukaryota; kingdom Metazoa; phylum Mollusca; class Cephalopoda; order Octopoda; family Octopodidae; genus Octopus; species Octopus sinensis. Next base: position 69,263,444 of record NC_043000.1, on the reverse strand, counting down.
CAACGCTACTGAGCAACAAAAAGAAAACGAAAATACTCCGCAAATACAACATCACAGAAAAAGACTTACCTGAGATAAAAGAAAAGCTAAAGCTAGATATCTTTGCCAAAGCACAAAGGATCCGCCGGTACGAGAAACGCCAACGTTTCTTTGAACAAAACAAACAGTTCAACTCCAACCCCAAAAAGTTCTACCAAGAACTTGGCAAAAATAAAATAGAAGTCACTGCAGCACCAACGGCAGAAGAAGTGGAAAAATTCTGGAGAGAAATATGGTCGGCGAACGAACAACCAAAAACAAGGAGTATTAAAACAACAAACTCAGTATCTGAGCAACTTTAGACCCCCATAACAACTGAAGAGGTCACCCAGGCACTGCAAAGACTAAGCAACTGGAAGGCACCTGGGCATGACAAGATCCCCAACTTCTGGTTGAAATATCTAACAGGAATGCACAAAAAGCTGGCCGAAAATTTTAACAACATACTGGCAGAGCCAGAGACAATACCTTAATGGCTCACGAAGGGGAAAACCATCTTAATTCCCAAATCAAATGAGACAGCAAAACCAGAAAACTACAGACCTATAACCTGTCTCCCTACAATGTACAAAGCATTTACTGCAGTAATATCCCAAAGATTGAACAAGCACCTGGACGAAAACAACCCGTTTCCAGAAGAGCAGAAATGATGCTGCAAAGGCTCATATGGCTGTAAAGATCAACTAATGATCAATAAAGCCATAACTGAAGACAGCCACAGAAAGAAGAAAGGCCTCAGTATTACATGGATCGACTACAAAAAGGCGTTTGATAGCATCCCCCACACATGGATCCTCGAAACACTAACCATTAACAAAGTTACACCAACAATTATAAAATACATAGGACACTCTATGAATGAATGGCAGACAGTGCTACAGCGCCAAACAAAAGAGGGACTTGAGAAAACCAAAGCCATCCCCATTAGAAGAGGAATATTCCAGGGAGATACGCTCTCTCCACTCCTTTTCTGCTTGGCACTGTCACCTCTATCGGATATACTAAACAGAACTGGATGCGGATATAAATGTTACGGCAAAACGATCAGCCACCTTTTATATATGGATGACCTAAAATTATACGCTACAAATGACAAACAGCTGGAAACACTACTAAAGACAGTTCATGGATTTACCAAAGAAATAGATACGAAATTTGGATTAGAGAAATGCGCCAAAATAACCCTGAACAGAGGAAAACTAGATAAAACCAATGAAATAAAAGAATTAGACCAAAGCCAAACTTACAAATACTTAGGAATCCATGAACTAGATAAGACACGAAACACAAACGAAAGAGAAAATAAAAAAAGAATATTATAGACGAGTTAGATCAATACTGAAAACAGCTCAATGCTAAAAACAAGCTAATAGGTATCAACACTTTAGCCGTCCCAGTTATAAGTTACAGCTACAATATCCTTAACTGGACACTAAATGAACTGGCCAAAATAGATAGGAAAATAAGAAAAATAATGACGGGATCTAGGATGCATCACCCAATATCTGACATAGAAAGGCTATATATACAACGTATAGAAGGTGATAGAGGCCTTATACAGCTGGAAAACTACTATAAAATAACCACCATAGGACTGCAAACATATCTACTTCAGAAGGAAGGAAAACTGATACATATAGCGACAAAACACGAGCAAAACAAAAAACTGTTCTCAGTATTTAAGGAAGCTGACAAATACAAACAAGAAATCATACCACCTAACAAATATGAAGAAGAAGAAGATGAAGAAACAACAAAAGCTATAAAACAAATGAAATCCAAACTAAAAATAGAACAGCCAAGAACCATGATAAAACGATGGCAAGAAGAGCCCCTTCATGGTAAATACTGGACTAAACTAAATGCAAAGGAAATAAACAAAGAAAAATCCCAGCAATGGTTGAGAAGTTCAGGACTCAAAGCAGAGACAGAGGGATTTTTAATTGCAGCACAAGACCAAAGCCTCCCCACCAGAAATTACCAAAAACATGTAATGAAAAGAAATATAACAAGTAACTGCAGAATATGTGGAGATGGACAAGAAACAATAAATCATATTATCTCTAGCTGCCCAGTCCTGCCTAAGAAGGAATATATTCACAGACATGACAGAGTTGGAACCTACATACATTGGAAGCTATGCCAACATTATGGAATAACAACACAAAAAGATGGTATAGGCACACCCCAGAAAAGGTTACAGAAAACGAGAAAGCAACCATACTCTGGGATATTCCAATACACACAGATAGAGAAATTAAGGCCAACAGACCAGATATAGTTGTCAGAGATCATGTAGAAAAAAATGTTTTCTAATTGATGTATCAATACCAGCGGATGACAACGTGTCTCTAAAAGAAATGGAGAATCTTTCAAAATACAAAGACCTGGAAATAGAGGTAACCAGAATGTGGAATCTAAAAGCAGAAACAATTCATATCATAATAGGTGCATTAGGCATGATAAAAAAATATTCGGCCAAATACATAACAAAAACACCAGGACTTACAAACACATATAACATACAGGAAATTGCACTACTAGGTACTGCACACATCCTACGCAGAACACTTTCCATACAATAACCATCAGAGCATCACAACAAATCACAGCACATACCCAAGGCACACAAAGCTGCGCTCGGTAGTGAAGTGAAAGCACACTATGCATGCGTGTATGCATGTATATATGTATTGTGTATGAATTTTGTGATTTCTTGTATTTTAATTTGGGTGTATACAATTTAGTTTTGGTAAACAAGGCAGATCAACTGACCACCTATAATCTTGATCCTGACAAGAATGTATTTCCTTTAGGGAAATTGACGAATTAGAATTATTAATTAATTCATTGCTCTATGTCCACTGATCAAATAGTTTTCAGATTTACAGGACAGGTTTTCTGCTTAACTTTCCACATCCTGCTTAATCACCGGATACTAGGTGAACAATGAAATTATACATAATCCCAAATAATGCACGAATGTCCATTATAAGATATCGTTATCATATTAAACTTGATATACTTCCTTTTACCATTAACATATTGACTGGCTGCTTTAAAGCCGATTGCTTTACAACACACGCATATATGCATCTGTGTGCCTGTATGTGTGCATGTACATGGTGTCCCCAATAAATGTACAAAGACATTGAATAATTATAAAGTGATTATTAAAATACATTTCATTTTCAAAATTTAATAAATTCTGCACTTTTAAGTCAAATCATTTTCATTGAGAAACTATTCTTGGAAAATAACTTACTGATGACAGCGTCTATAAATTCAATGAACGCTCTATTCTGAAAATCCTACCCTTACCACGCAAATGTTTTTTAAACGTTTGTAGTAATTTTGCTTGCTTTGTGAGGCTCATCAATGTCTGCAGTCTTTCAGAACCTTTCTTGTGGACGCTGTGGACAGTAACATCTGTTTCAGACTTATTTCTAATTCGAGTAATGGTAAATCAGGTAGGTGAATCTGTTTGAAACCTTTTCCTTAGTTGTCCTTTGACTGCATTTTCAAATTCCCAGTAGCACTTTAGGAAAATTTTCCTTTGTTTGAGTCCGTAGAGTGCCGAAATAGCAAATAGCGTTGATCAATTCGAGACCATTGTTGGGATCTTATCAGGGTGTCTACATCACTTGACTAATCGCAGAAGAGCAAGAACCCAATAGATTAAATCTAAAAAGAAATGAAAATTGAGCTATCAGCTGTTAAAGCGTGTATATATTTTGCGGGACAACCTGCATATAACCGATGCTATTCTGAACAAGGTTTGTTTGAGTAAAGTGACATCGATCCTGGAACCGCATAGTTCCGATACAGTTTTCAGCATCGTAGCCATGCCTGCTGCTGTGGTATCGATTTATTATAAATGTGTCATCTACTCATAACATAAACCGCTAAAACATTTGTCAGGTTTCTATTCGGTGGTTAAAATTATACAAGAGAAGCCATTAAATCAAGACCTTATCATGCTGTTAAGAATGAAGAGTAAGTGAAATATTAAATAGCTTACTGTACTATACAGTTTGTGATACGAAGTAAGCGCATACCATTTAGATTAAAATTTAGAAGGAATCATGAATTTCTTTTTTTAACATCCACTGCAAACAACGCAAACAACACACAAATCAGCGACCATTACTAAAGTGATTTAAAGCAAGCAATGTACTTTGAAGCTTGTAGTAAGAATAATAATGACGGCAATAAATATATCAAATCTGCTAAGATAATATTCTGTATTAGTAGACATTTATATATATTTGGAATTAACTACCAAAATACTTTGAAGACATCAGTAATTTATTATCGAAATGGTTACAAAGAACGAGCTACATATAAAAACCGGTCTGTCCAATTTAGATAAGTCCTTAAAAATAGTGTATTTATAAGTAGTGCCTTTATCGATAGTTAAGAAGGGTACTCAGCTGTTGATGAAATTTTAACACAAAATTAAAACTAGTCCGGATATTCTTTTCTTTTCTATCCATAAATATATTGTATATAGTGATAATACGCTGACACCTGTCTTACAGTGTTTACTAAAATGTATGAATGAAACTATTTAGTACAGAAAAGCATTGAATTAAAACTCCAGAGATATACAAGGAGATTATTAAGAGAGTTTAGCTATAAGTCTTAGTGTATCTTAGTGAACACTTCTCATCTTCCCAAATTAATATATAGATAGTTGAGCAAAAGAATATCAGTGAGAAACAGTAAATGACAATATGTGTTTGCGTACATGCATGTGTGTGTATGTATGTTTATATATATATTATACATATATACATACAAACACACACACATACACACATACACACACACACATATATATAGGAGAGTATTGTAGTTCGCTTGATGCATTGTATATTGTGTGTAAAAAATAATGTGTTTTATATACATTATATATATATATTATATATATATATATATATATATATATATATATATATATTATATATATATATATATATACATATATATATATAATATATATTCTTTTATTCTTTTACATGTTTCAGTCATTTGACTGGGGCGATCCTGGAGCACTGCCTTTAGTCGAACAAATCGACTCCATGACTTACTCTTTGTAAGCCTAATACTTATTCTATTGGCCTCTTTTGCCGAACAGCTAAGTTACGGAAACGTAAGCACGCCAAACATGGTACCAGGTTGACCAGCATTTACTTATTCTAACCCATTTGAGGTAGACATTATTATTGTTCACTGATATTTTTCCTATCTTGTCTGTAATAGATTTCTGACTATTCGTTGGTACAGAAGTATTTTTTTTACTTCTATCATTAGCGATATAGGTACTCATGTAGTACCCTTGTGTATATATGTACATATCTAATATTATATGTATATATTTTATTAATTTGCCTGTACGGCTGATAATTCGCTTACCACTTGTGATGGTATTTTAATAATACCATCCCTATATCTATTTATATATATATATACAGACAGACAAACAGACAAATAGATAGATAGATAGATAGATAGATAGATAGATAGATAGATAGATAGATAGATAGATAGATAGATAGATAGATAGATAGATAGATAGATAGATAGATAGATTCATTAGAATCTATATATAGCAACAAGTAGGATGCCAAGATTGGTTGGGTACCCAGGATAGAGCTCACAGTAAGCTAAAGCGACTCATAGTTATCGTTTGTTGATAGTATATTATAAGCATTTATACTCACGCACGCACACACACATACACATCTATCTATCTAACGATATAAATATATACATAGAGATATACGTATATGCATTGGTACCAAATCCAATGTAAACCGTAGGTCCAACCCAGTGGTGTATGTATAAAAGAACACGTGTGGAGTTCCAATTTCATAACAGCTGTATTGGCAGCATAGTGACATTTTACATCATGGTAGTTGATGAATTGATCATCTGTTTCTACCTTACCTGTTTATGTGTTTAAAATTTACCTTAGGTTTACATCATAGCAGGTTTTTCCTATGATGTAAACCTAAGAATGCATCAATAAAACTGTTGCCGAAACAGCTGTTTGGAATTTGAACCCCGCTTGTGTTCTTTTATATTTAGAGAGAATAGTAACTATACTAAGAAGTAAAGTCAATTGCCACATCAAAGTGGCTGCTCCATATTACTACTAGTTTAACCCCAGGCAGATATTCCGCCAGCTGGTTATTGATGCGACGCTGCATCCTTTATATACAACTAGCAGAATTGCCCGGCGTTGCTCGGGGCTGAATTGCTTGAAAGTACTGTTAATGATTGCACTGAATTATGATGATTATTCAGGCAAATATTGATATAAGCTTACGGTGGGAGATAAGGACTTAACGATCAAACGTGTGCCATTGCATTGTTTTGGGGGAGCCAAATATCTGATGAGCATTATAGGGGCACCAACTTTAAGTTTGAGAAAGTGTGGTGGTAGTCCGGGGTGCTCAAACGAATTGAGTACCTCTATTGGATAGTTGATGACGTCCTCTGGGTCAGGAGTTGTATCGATAGACTGATATACATAGACTCCCCAGAATGAGTTTTAGCATTTCATCATTAATATGGTGAACAGTTTTTATCCTCGGGGCCAGTATAGCCTTTTTGCCAATCCAATCCAATCCATATTCTGATAATTAGCTTGTAGATCTGGGAACACTGCATCTCTGAGATCAGAAGGCGTCTTAACAATGGTACAAATGGAATCGATGGCAATATTACCATTTTCATCCCCTGGTATTTTGCCTTCGCCAAATGCAAGGAGGGTGTGAGGAAATGCTGCTGATGTGATATTTCGTCGCATATGAGCACGCATATTGGTGTGAAGTTTGAGAGTTACTTCCCTTCATTTAAAAAAATATGCATTAAAATAGAAAAAATGATGGTAAATTATTTGTAAAATCATAGACTCATCGTAGACGCGCGCTAATACCCAGAAGGGCTCGATATGAATCACGACTATAAGATCCCGGTTTTTGGTTAAACTGCATCGCAAAATGTGGGAGTAGTTAGGAATCTAAATCGGAGTAGACAGACACACAACCTTTCTTTTATATATAAATATTTTCGTCCTAAAAAACTTTGTATGGATTGAATGGTTACCTCTATGGAAATATATACACGCACATTATACATACAGGTGTGTATAGATGAATATATAAATACATTTAAATATCTATATACACTTTTGGGCGATCTTTCTGTTTCTTAGAGATAACTTTAGATCTTATTTTCGTCCTAAAAAACTTTGTATGGAGTGAATGGTTACCTCTATGGAAATATATACCACACGTTATACATACATGTGTGCATAGATGAATATATAAATACATTTATATATCTATATACACTTTTGGGCGATCTTTGTGCTACTTAGAGATAACTTTAGATCTTATTTTCGTCCTAAAAAACTTTGTATGGAGTGAAAGGTTACCTCTATGGAAATATATACACACACATTATACATACATCTGTGTATAGATGAATATATAAATACATCTAAATATCTATATACACTTTTGGGCGATCTTTCTGCTACTTGGATATACTTTAGGTCTTATATTCGTCCTAAAAAACTTTCCTGTCACACACTCACGCACACACACACACACCCTCACACACACACACACACGCACACGCACACACACACACTCACACACACGCACACACACACACACACACGTTAGCTTACAATTTTATTTATATATTTGCGTGTCTATGTGTGTAAAGAGGAAGTGGGAATGCAGAGTGAAAGAGTCACTCACTACAAAAAATGAATTACTTTCACTTCAATCGTTGCACACTGTGTGTGTTGCGTGTGCTGTAGCCCACACTAAAAAGCATTTGACTTATACACCACAATGTGAGTTTTTCTCTAAATTTTGCTTAATTGGGGTTGAAATTTTAAAACTGGACCTGGCACGACCCGATGCATTCTACTCTTAAAAATGCTAGGTAAATTGTAATTGAAGAAATCCTATATTGTAGATTTCTATAAGAGACAAAGGGAGGCAGATAAAATCTGCGTTTTATAATAAGAGATATATATTGCTAGCAGAGGGAGCAAATCCCTACCATCCTCTAGCAGACAACAGGATGGCGAGACTGATTCAGTTTCGAGATATTTGGCTCATTCTCAGTCTCGAGTACCTGATCGTCGCAAGTACGATAGTCAGGGTCTGTTCCAGCTAGCAATATATTGTTAACAAAGCTACCACCGGTCACTGATTTGCAACAATCAAAATAGCTAGTTGTAAAATCTCATGGAACAGCCACTTTGATGTGGCGATTGGCTTTACTTGTTTGTATATATATATATATATATATATATATATGTGTGTGTGTGTGTGTGTGTATATATATATATATGTGTGTGTGTGTATATATATATATATATGTGTGTGTGTGTGTGTGGTGTGTGTGTGTGTAATAAATTCTACGATTTTGATTTTGGTATGAAGGACACTTTATTAACAACATATTTGTTTTTATATATTCATATTAACTAACTACGTATAATTATGACTCTGACCAGAATATATCTCCTGTGGAGAAATAAGTGAATTACTGTGTCCACTTATCAAGTACATTTTCCAAAACTGCTATACAGAGCTTTGTTTTGGGCTTTCCACATCCTGCTTAAGCACCGGATACCGGCTAATCAATGAAATTATCAATAATCACTTTCTTCCTACTCTCCTTCTGTTTAACCACTCAGTTATCTTCCTTGTTTAATAAGCAATAATTCCCAGTAATATTTACATATGTAGACACTTAATTATTTAAATATATACAAACAGACTTACACACACTTCGTATCTCATGAACTCTTTTAGAAATATAAGACAGAACAAACAAGTATTATTCTGTAATGAAATAGTATTGATAATTAGTAAGAAAAACACTGCTTATGAAAATAGAAATATTTTTACACGTATTATGTAAAAAGTATTTAGCTATAATTTTTATTGAAGCAACATTCAAAATGTTAATGAAAGCAGACAGGGTCATGAGGTAAAGAAGTTCGCTTACCAGTCATATATTTCGGGTTCCATCCAATTTTAATCACGCGTATTTTAACATAAGTTTACATCACCTTGAATAAATTAATGTAATTCAAATTTAATAGATGGCAACTATGCAGAAGTCAGTTGGATATATGTATGCATAAATACATGGTGGAAATCAACTCGTGACCGAGTAAAACCATTTCCTAAACTCAGTAAGTTCATGGAAATATTCCGAGAATCCAAGAACTTTTTGTGGATAAAATATTGCTCAGCACTGTGCTCACTTTTCAGAGCAACCAGCTATAGAACCAGTGGCACAACAGAGGTTGAGACGACTAGAAACCAGCTACACTTCATGCTTTCCTTACGAGGTTACTTTCTCCTAGAGGGCGAATGAGGGGACCTTCACTCCCAGTGGTTTACATACTGGTTATCACATAGTTGGGACCCTAACAGGTTCTACTACTCGGGTCAGTGTAAACCTGAGAACAGTAGTGACTAAGAGATGGATCCACACTTCCCAAAACCTTGGAACTCCTGTACCAGTGTACCACTACCGGATACAGTTTGAAGTTTTACCCAGGATACTCAAGCACACACTCGCGCGCATACACGCACACACACACACAGATACACGCACACACACACACACATATATATATATTGTATATGTTTGTATGTGTGTATGCACGTATGTGTGTGTGTATGTGTGTATGTGTGTGTGTGTGTGTGTGTGTGTGTATTATGTAAGGCTTCAAGCTGGCACCGTAAGCACGCGGGATAAAATGCTTAGCAGCATTTCGCCCATCTTTACGTTCTGAATTCACATTGTACCGATGTCGACTGTACCTTTCATCCTTTCGTTGTCGATAATTGAAGTAGCAGTCGTACACTGGGATCGATGCAATCGACTTCCCTCCTTCCCTCTAAATTGCTGTCCTTGTGCCAAAATTTGAAATGCTTGTGTGTGTGTGTGTGGATATACAAGCACGCTGAATTTACCTATTTCTCGGTAGACTGCAGAAATAGCAAATAGCCTCAATCGATTTCAGACCATTGTTGGGAAATTATCAAGGGTGTCTACATCATTTGACTAATCGCAGAAGAGCAAAAACCCAATCTGTCTATATACACATCGATTTTAGTAGCTCTAGAGAACTGGGTCTACTAATAAGCATACTATCAATGTTTAACACTATAGATAATATCAGAGGTCTGTCAACGGGGAAGAGTATCAAGATTTGATATAATATATGTAGGATCTAAGTCGGCGAGCTGGCAGAAACGTTAGCACGCCGGGCGAAATACATAGCGGTATTTCGTCTGTCTTTACGTTCTGAGTTCAAATTCCGCCGAAGTCGACTTTGCCTTTCATCCATTCGGGGTCAATAAATTAAGTACCAGGGTCGATCTAATCGACTGGCGCCCTCCCCAAATGTTTTGGGCCTTGTGCCTAAAGTAGAAAAGAATATATGTAAGCCTACATAGTAAGACATACAAACATGCCAAATTTACCTATTCCTCCGTATACGGATGGATGGACGGAAGGACGGACGGACGGACGGATGGATGGATGGATGGATGGATGGTCATCTATGTATCTAATTTATGCGTATACACTGTTGATTGGCCGGTTACTGCAGTATTTATCCTGAGATAATATCTCTTATGGACTTGCTGTGTCAAAAACACATTGAATATCAGAGGGAGGTGAGTTACACACACACACATATATATATATATACATATATACAGATATATATATATACATACATATGGGTTGGAGCAGGAATAGGAAAGTAGGGGCAATTAGGAAGCATGCGTGGGACATAAAAATGTATTTAGTTTTTTTTTACATATAGTGTGCAATGAAAAGAAACGGACAAACAGAAGCAGAAAATTGATCAAAATAAACAGACGAACTACGATTTCAATAGTACTGGAGGGCTTGAAAAGAAACAAAAAATAAAAGATAAAAGTAGAAATCAATGATTTCAAACTGGGAACAATAATGTAAAATCTAAAATCAAAAACAGTATGTGTAGCCTAGAAAGTGATTAATGAAAAGCTAAGGAAAGAAAAAACGTTGAAAAAATGTTATTGAAAATATATAAAGGTTCGGATAGAATGAAATGCGACGATCAGAAAGAATCGAAGACAAAACAAGAGGATATTCAACAGAGCCAGAGTAATAAGAACAGCAACCATAGGTGTTGACGCCTATCTAAAGTACATCAACAACTGGATGCTTAAACTTGTCGGTAAGTATGAACATTACAAACAAATGTATGCAATATCAGAAGAAGCAAAGAAGTATGTGCACGAATTGGGGATCAACGATACTGAAGCACAACTAGATTAAACAGATGGGCCCACTATCAAACCAGATAAAAGCACAAGCCAAATCAAATGGAATTTCAGTGCTGCGAAGTACATGGAAAAGTAAGGTAATGCAGGGCAAATACCCTACGTAGGTTAGCGATTCGGATGTATATACATGACCGTTCAACGGTTGGCTGCATCTGGACTTAAATCAGAAACAGGGGAATTCATTATAACAGTTCAGAATCAATGTCTTCCCACCACAAACAACCAAGTAAGCATTCTTAAAAATGGTGCAGACCTTGTCTGCCGATTCTGTGATGCAACCAGAGAAACACTTGACCACCTCGTTTCTGTTTGCTCTTTGCTAGTTTCAAATGAATACATTATTCGTTATGATAAAATAGACTTGGTCAGTATACACACTCACACTCACAGACACACACACACACACATACACACACACACACACACACACACACATATATATATATATATATATATATATATATATATATATATTATATATATATATATATAATATTTAAAGCAGACTGACTCGGCTCTATGGAACTTAAAGTTTCGCGAGCCTCTAACAGACGCTACTTCAAACTGTCTTAAATAATACATGTAGCTCCTACTAAACGCGTTGAGTACCCTTTTCTTTTGTTACACACACACATATGTGTGTGTGCATGTGTGTGTGTGTGTGTGTGTGTGTGTGTGTGTGTAGTTAAAGTTTATACATTACTGTTCTATGCTTTAGAGCGTCCTTTCTGTGATATATGATACATTGACGATATGTAGACATATAAACTGGAAACGGGTGTAAGTCAAATTTATTACAATAAGGAAAAATAAATAACGACCATCATTTATACCTTGCCATGTAGATCACTCTAAGTAAAAGCCAGAATAACTGGAACATAACCATGGACTTACAAGATGCAGTGGTGATGAACTATAACCTCGGATCCTGCCACAAGAATACGCGGAGTTCTTTACAAATCAAAATAATATTGTTAGCGTGATATATTAACAGAGAGCTTATAAAGTACTTTGTCTGGATTGATAACCCCTCACTAATAACTCTGTTATATATGTGTATTTATATATATATATATTCAGGGTGCGGGGAATAAACTGCCGTGTAAATTACGCAAAAATTAAAATAACACTCGTTTGAACAGATATATTTACCAAAATTACATTAAAATATTTTGAAATACTAAAGAGTAGATTTATTCAATATAATCGACATTGGCTTCAACCATGGCCTCCAGACGACTTCGGGATTTCCTGCAACTCTTTTGGATGGTCTCCTTGTTTGAGTTGGTGAATGCTATCATAATCCTTGCCTTCAGTTCATCTTTGGTGCTGCAAGGAGATTTGTTGGTATCTTACTCAACTGCGCCCCACACATAATAATCAAGAGGGTTGTAGTTTGGGGAGTTAGGTGGCCAGATGTTAGGTTCCCCTGCTTCTGTGACATGGTGCAGAATGCTGTTGCCAGACATAGGGTCTTCAGTAGCTACTCTTGACCCAGGGCAGCACTACCTCCTCCAGGCACTTAATGTAAGCCATTGTGTTGAATGTGAGGTCGCGTGGGAAGATGAATGGAAGTGTAACGTCACCATCACTTGTGATCACTCCAAACACCATGATGATGACTGGATGTTTGATTTTTATCATTCTCGGTACATGTCCTCAGATTGGCACCCAAACACTCTGAAATGTTCGTATTGGAGCTTCCGGCACGAATGCTAAGCCGTACAACATGTCGTTTCCAAATTTCTGTCAGAATGAATTGCGTCATGATGCTGTTTTTGTCAAAGACGATGCCCAACTAACTTTAACATAATCTGTAATCGACAAAATCAAAAACAAACTGCACATGTGCGAAATTAAAAATATAAAATGGCAACAATTTACCCGTCGCACCCTATATATATAGGGTGCGACATACATACATACATACATACATACATGCATGCATGCATGTATGTATGCATGCATGCATGCATGCATGCATGTATATATATGTATATATATATATATATATATATATATGTATATATATGTATATATATATATAATATATATATATATATATATATATATATATGCATGTTCACTTTTCTTTATAATTTCCATCTATAAAATGTGGTTTACGAGGGCTTTAAACAACGTGACTGACTTATGTTAGAATACATGTAATTAAAGCAGGATTGAACCTGGAAGTAAGTGATTACTAAACGAACTACTTAGCCACCTGACTATCCGCTTTCATTTGTATTTTGATACATTTTAACAGATGTTTAAATATAAATAATAGCTGTTTGCTATTTGTTCAATATAACGTATAAAAATATTTGCACTTCTATAAGCATTGTTTTTATTACCAATTACTAATACCATTTCATTACCAAATATTTTTTGTTTGTTCTGTGAAATCACTTTGTAAAGAAAGCAAGAAATACGAAATATTAAAACCCTGAAATCTCTCTACAAACATTACAAAGTAAATAGGAGCAACGTCAATGAGCAAAAACATTGTAAAGTGCGTAATGTAATAACTCAAACCAATGTAACCACACACACACACACACACACATATATATGTATCTATGTATGTGTGTGTATGAGCGTGTGTGTGCGTGTGTGCGTGCAAGCCGTACTTAAATTTGAAAAACTCTGCCGTCTCAAAAAATTATGCAACCCGTCTCTCAGTTTTCTGATGACATAGAAGGTTTTATTCTATCAAAAGGCTATATTTCAAAACTATTCATGCCTTACAAGATGAAACAGAGCTATATATTCACCCTTGATCGTTTCATCCTATTCTTTATGTAATCATGATGTATATATTATTGATAGAAGGTGTATCTGAGATACGAAATATATGGCTTATTTTGGGCCTGCAAGACGAATAAGAGACTCTTGCTCAATGTTGTAGTCAAATGTAATTTCATAGCACATTCCAGGACTGATCTCTAAATAATCGCCAAGAGACTTGTAGAGTCCTTTGAACTTTGGAACTCAATTAGTTTCAGCATACCATATGCCCTCTACCAACATGCTCCAGGAGTAGCAATGATATAGCCTCCCAATATTTGGAAGGAGGATTCCCCAACTGAAGATCATCGACTATATTGGATACCTTGGAAAATTCATTTCTCCTTGAGGCTCTTTCGTTATTTGTCCTTATGGCTCTTTCTGCGCACATCAGCAAGGTCATTGCTTGTGTTATCTCTGATCTTGTGTTCCGCACCGCACCACTAAAATTTCAAACTTGTGATGGACGCTCAACCTAAAACATCTAGAGCTTCAATATATCCGCGTGAAATCTCTGAAACTATGCTTTTGAATTCCTAGCTGCGCTACACGGGATACATCATCTACATAGATATACTCTGACTGATCAATTAGATATTCTATGGAGCACTTTCCAAAAGCCAAGGACGATTTGACCGACGGAAAGTGAAATATAAAGACAATATCAAGATAGTTTGAAGAACTTTCCACAACTGAAAGGGAACAAGAGTCCAGTGTTACGTATAAACATAATTGGTATTATGAAGAAAACTCCATATTCTTCTGAGAAAAACTAGATACTACAGGCTGGCCTTTTCATCCACACATGTTATGACTTCAGCGTATTTCCCATGAATCTCCACAAGGTATGCTCCACAAGGTTTTGACTTGGTAGTTACATACAGGCTTATGATAGACAATTACACTAAACCAGTGATTCTTAAACTAACAAAAGCCAAGCCCATTGAAAATAGTATTCCTTGCCTCTTTATCAATGATAAAACAAAATAGATTTTGCATCCCTATAATTATTTTAACTTTGCTATCGTGTTGGACAAGATAAAATCTTTAGAAGCAAATTTTTTGTTTTGATAATTTGCCCACCAACTTTCAGTCTTTCTTTCTTTGAGAAACACTACACTAAACGATTTCAACTGATACCGATAGTATGTGATAGAAAACCATACAAAATGAGGCAAATTATTGCAGGTGTTGTATTTCGTTATTCTCAAAAATTAATAATTCAGCAAATTATCTGAATGATACGTCAAGTTCTATCATTCCGCTACTTCAAGAGGTACCTTCGAAACAATGGACGATTATACTTATTGGACATTTCTTAACATTTTACTAGAAATAATCATACACTGTTATTAGTAGGAATTCCTGATCTTACTCTATATTTTTCAACATTTTCAGCTGTTTATCCTTTCACTCTCCTTTTCGTATAGGGTTCAATTATCAGAGGTATTCGGTAAGATGCTTGCTTCCCAGCCACATGGTTCCAAGTTCACTCCCACTGCGTGACATCATGGACAAGTGTCTTCTGCTATAGTCTTGGGCCGACCAAAGTCTTGTGAGTGGTTTTGGTAGTCGGAAAGTGAAAGAAGCCTGTCGTGTGTGTGTATGTGTGTGTATGTATGTATGTATGTATGTATGTATGTATGTATGCATATGTAGCTATGTGTGTGCGTCTTTGTGTCTGTGTTTGGCTCCTTCACCGCTTGACAACTGGTGTTGGTGTGCTTCTGCCCCCAAAACTTAACGTTTCGGCAAAAGAGTATCAGGCTTAAGAAACAAAGAAGTGCTGATGTCGATTCATTCGACTAGAAAGTTTCAAGGTAGTGCCCCAGCATGACTGAAACAAGTAAAAGATAAAAGATAAAAGATAAAAGAAAAAACTGTAGCAAATTCTTTGAAACTGGATAGCTTTCTTATATTTTTGTTTCTATAATTCGGATAGAAGTCTAATTTATATATTGTGGTGTTCATTTGCAATTTCCCATAACCAAGGGGTGTTAACTCACGATGTTTAACTATGGATTGGTGCAAGTAGCGTCTGCGACTTGTTTCAACGTTGCGTTTATTACAGGAACATGCATTCGTGTTTCTGGTTGTGCAGTTTTAACTTCAATTAATTCAGGTAATTTACACATTATCAGGGTTCTCTTGAGGTGATACTTCTGTAGATTTATTGGAGACTGCTTCTGATAATTTTCTATAACAGTAGTTCCTTATGAAATGATTATCTATCGAAGCAAGTAAAGTTTTTACAATTTTATACTAAAAGTTTCAGGAAATGTGAGAACTAGATAGTGATGTGACGTTTCTACTTAGTATTGGATGACGGATTTTAGGGTTATAAGCAATCTTATCTTTGGACACTCTAATTTCTAAGGCTTTATTTTAAAACGAACTACTTTATCCAATATGTCTTTATTTGGTGACAGAATAATTGTATCGGAGTTATTGGATAACGTCACTCCTCGGCAACCCTTAAGCACAAACACTCCTCTTTCTCTCTCTCCCTCACTCTCTCTTTCTGCCTCTCTCTCTCTCCCTCTCTCTCTCTCTCTCTCTCTCTCTCTGCACTTAAACACACACACACCCAACCACACACACAAAGCAGAAATATGGTAGGAGAGAAAAATATCCACCCCACCACAGACATATTTCTGCTGTTAAGATACTGTTCGTTGATGCCGGGCAATAATTTTACATCCAACAAACTCCACACAAAAGGAGCCTGCACATGTCCACTCAACATAATAGAAATAACAGTCAAATCTCTTACAAATCTTTCTATATATACAAGACGTGAGGCTGTAAATACCTTTGACAACATGTCTACTCGGTCAGGGCAGCCCTGGGGGCTAAACATCAACAAAAAGCGTCCATATCATGGCTTTCCCAAGGCATAATCGTCCTACACTCAATACCTTACTGGGAGAAATTGTAATTGCTAAGATAGGACAACAAATCTGGGTTTCAGACTTGGCTCGTCGAAAACATACTACGTATGCTATAGCGCAGAGAAATATAGGTCTGTACGTCTGGGCAATCAAGTACTCCATTATCTACTATTTATTAGGTTTTATTACAAAAACAAGTTAACAGACAATTTATACGAGAATTAAGAAATTCTTTGAGCGGGAATCCATGACATTATTAAGTAAAGATGTAATGATTATACGTGGACTGAGCTCGCCTTGCGTTATCGTTTGATAGTCAAAAAGTGATTATTTTCAACTAAAGAACTAGCATCAATTGTATCAAAACCAAAATTCCCTTCAAACCTCATGCTAACACCTTTTAAAAAAGAAAGAAAATGCAGATTGGACTGTGAAATCCTTGAGTGACAAGGGAATGAGATGACCATGGGTAAAACGCCTTTCATCTTTTCATCTTAAGTCTGAGGTAAAACAACAGTAGCACCTTCATCGGGCAGTCAAGTAAATGGAAAATGTTTAGTCTGTAGTTGTTTCAAGAGCTCTCTTCCCAGAAAGCTGTTGAGGTTTCAGATCAGAATGAAAGTTTCGAATTAGCATCTACCGCCAGTGCTCGATACTAATTTTCCTCTAACTACACCAGAAATAATAAAAAATATTGATTTGAAACTTGTCATATAGTTTTGATTTACGATATTATATTCGTTATATATGATGGCACAATCGACTTCCTTTGCTAAATTCAGTTTTCTTAATTGATGGGAAACTTTCAAACGATAACGCAAGGCGAGCTCAGTCCACGTATAATCATTACATCTTTACTTAATAATGTCATGGATTCCCGCTCAAAGAATTTCTTAATTCTCGTATAAAAGGAGCCTGCACATGTCCACTCAACATAATAGAAATAACAGTCAAATCTCTTACAAATACCAATACCAGCAGTATGATTGCAACAGTTTGTAGAGTGTTCCCAAACTACTCATTATGCTTTAAAATATTTCATCGTAAGCATAAAAGATTCCATAATTATTCTTACAGAAAAAAATTAAATACCTGGATAAAAACATATTTCTAGTTTGTTTTTGTTTTGTCTTGTTTTTGTTTTATTTTTTGCCAAACAATATCTACTTTCAGGGTCAAAATTGTTAAGTTATTTGATGGATGAAAACAAAAAGATTTCTAAATCACATACCAATTTTATCGCAGAAACTGAGAAACGCCTTTTGAAAGTTTCCCATCAAGATAAGTATAAATGTTCCTTTTCATTTGTAATATTCTTTTTTCAACCACGAGATGTCAAGTGTTAGTCCATAAAATTCTAATTTATACACCCAGTTGTTTAGTTCGGTTTAATTCTCAACAATTTCTAATGTCAAAATTCTGCTAACGCCTACTATTTATTAATTTCCTACTTTCAAATAGAATTATCACCAATTATATCACCATCCCAAGCTCTTTCCTCTCTCCCTCTCCTAGACCTCCGTCTCCTCCTCCTCCTCCTCTTCATTATTATTATCGTCATCAGTGCTGGGTATGAAAATATAGGTCTTAAGCAGCAAATATAAGCCTTTAAGATTCAGTTTTTGTTTGTGTCCCAACTTCCTACTTATCTCTGTCGCCAGCCAACTTAGTTTGGGAACGGCAACAAAACACATCCAGTTGTGACAGCGTTAAAGAATCTGTAGGGGCCATCGGGCTTGGTTGTTATCTTAGTATTACTGTTTCGTTTTCGAACCTATTAATAGTCTGTTCTTAATGTATTTCACATTTTCTGTACTATTTATGAACACAATATTCAAGAACTTAATAATATTAGATATGTTTATAAACATAATTTATAAATAAACTTAAATGCACCAAATTACAGAGCTCATGCATAACTTATTTCTGTGTTTATGGGACTCCATTTGCGCAGTTCATCATATTCGTTAATGTAAGGCAATATACTCCTTAGTAGATAATTTTAGGGAGCATGACATAGTGTGAGTTGCTGTTAAATGTACCCCTAATGACGATGAGTCTTTCACATTACTTTCCATCTCATTCATTAGTCATCATACGACAGAGTTTGTGGAGTTGAAGAATGATGTTAATTAACACTGCTTATTTCTAAATCTTTCAAGGCTGGTGGGTTTGTAGAATCGTTAGAACGATGGAAAGAATACCCAGCGGCTCTTTAAATTCTAAGTTGAACTCCTGTCGAGATCTCCTTTGCCTTCCATCCCTCCTGTGTCGATGAAATAAAATGCCAGACAAGTACTGACGCCTACATAATCGATTTTGCCTTTCCCCATATTATAGACCATCTGCTTGCGTTAGAAATAATTACTGTTACATTACAAATACTTTCCGAATATATTTTGCACTTACCACGCTTTCGGCAGAAATATCCCTAGGCATATCAAATATTCATTTACATTCCAATTTGTTGTTACTGTCGTTGCTGCTGCTTCCAATGGTAGATGCTAGCAAACTTAATCAAGTGACTCCAAAAATTTAATTAGTGAAAGAAAAAATAACAATTTGCATTTATGATTAATTCTGGTCAAGAAAACATGGGAAACAACTCAAAAATTTTAGAAATTAAAACTCGATGAAGACACGCAATGATAAGTAATTAATTCACACTCAGAATTGTCTTCCCTACCTTTCTGGACCAGAATTAATCTGAGTTAATGGATTTTCCTTCTCACTATTAGTGGGAATTTAATCAGATTAAATATTTTATGTTAGCAACCACTTAACTATTTTTTCATGCAGAACGCGTAATTTTCTCCTCCATTCATAACTTATAGTAAATTTAATCCACCGCTCTACTATTTCTACCGGCAGTCGATCTTTAAATAAATATTAATAAGCTTGAGCTATGGATTCATGACCTACAATGGCTGCTACTGAAGACGAATGTATCCATTTTTGTCAGGGATTTTCATATTTTCCTTTAACTGTTTACGAAAATGTAAGTGGAAAATTTTATCATTAATGATTTTGAAATGAGTCCGTTTACTTTTGTTGATCCTGAAAGAAAATCGAATAAATGTAAAAGTATTTCAGTTTATGTGTATATAGCCTTTTGAATGTTGTTGTATTTAGAGTTAACCAACTAAATAAAAAAAACTGTATGAAAGGAGAAACAGCAGATTCTAACAATTTCACTGAAAATTTACCCACTTTTCATTTTTTTTTTCAACTTTTGTTTATATGTAAACTTCTAGATTGGTGACATGTAAATTGAAGAGTTATACTTCAACCACTTTAGGAATTTGCTCTCAGAAGCACAATAAAAATCATAACTAATCTATTCTCTTCATTCTTGTGTTTTTTTCTTGAATGTAAATGAAAAGCATTTTCTTTTTAAAATTTTCCTTTAAAATTTTTCTTTAAAAACCGGTAATAGTAATAATGATTTCTAAGTTAAGCACAAAGCCAGCAGTTTTGAGGGAACAGAGTTTGTTGATACCATTGACCCCAGTAATTGACTGTTACTTTATTGATTCTGGATGAATGAATGGCAAAGTTGAACTAGGATTATTGATTTTGTTGTTGTTAAATCTGGAAGGGGAGAACCAGAAACGTTAGGGTATGGGAGAAAATGCTCTGACATAGTTGCAGCCCTTTTCTTTCCGAGTTCAAGTCTCACTTAGGTCAACTTTGTTTTTCATCTTTTGAGGGTCAATAAAATAAAGTACCAATCAAGTACTGGGGTCGATGGCATCGTCTAATTCATCGCCTCAAAATCACTAGCCTTGTGCCTAAATCAGAAACGATTAGTAGTAGTAGTAGTAGTAGTAGTAGTAGTAGTAGTAGTAGTAGTAGTAGTAGTAGCAGCAGCAGCAGCAGCAGCAGCAGCAGCAGCAGCAGCAGCAGTAGCAACAACAGCAACAATAACCACTGCTAATACAACAGTAGTAGTTTCAGCAGCAGCAGCCGCAGCCGCAGCAGTATCATACGTAATATCAATCAGATATACTCCAGATAGTGGCCGCAGTTCAACGTCCTTAAGCAGTTTGCATTTTTTTTTTTTTTATTAAAACATAATAAACAAAACTTGAAATAGATTAAAAACAGCTGTAAAAAACAGACTTGCTATGTTTTCGTTTCAGAATCATGGCATCTTGAAAAGGAAAGCACACCATAATAATATTCAGATAATTGGCCAGTATATTTTGTTGTTACTATATCCAGGAATATCAGTATTCAATAACATTTATTTGGAACTGTTTGAAAAAGGAGATTCTTTTGTTTTGGCCCTAATTTAGGTTGACAGAATATCAGTCTTCTATTCAAACTAAACACTTATGTGACTAAGGAGGTTTTGCTCTCAGAATCTCTAAAGGCAAGTTAGAATAATGAACCAAAATACAGTAATGGATTGCTTGGCAAAAATTGCCTGCGTAAACTTCACTAGACATGTTGCTCTTTATTTTTTTAACACTCAACAAAAGATCTGTGATCAAAAACATTTCAGTTATATCAATACTGCCTTTTATACAAGAGGATTCATTATCCAATGAATCCTCTTTTTTAAAACAATATGCAAGGTTTTGATGGAGATGTGATAGTTACTTTTAGTTGAATGAGTGACTCAATTGCTTGTTTGATATATAAAAGAATACATTATTAGGGTGGTTACAGAATGACACGTGTTATTAGATACTGGTAGCCTAATGAAGTCATAATAAAGATTTGTTAAAATAGCACCAGGCCAGAAGTTCCGATGTGAGGTCCACAGATGCTTGAGCAGAAATTAGTAGATGGGTGATAGATAATTTATTGCCTTTGAAAAGGCAGCAAGTGTCTTGGCGGGTTTTGAACTTAGCGTCTAAAAATACGAAGAGAAATATCTCAAAATGCTTTCGCTACTTCTTTGCGATTCTACTCTTATGGCTTCCTTCAAGGAGACTCACTTCTGATTGTTGACGATCTCCAGTGTCCATCTATTATAGTTTAACTTCTCTTCTAATCCCTTCAATATAAGCTTTCTGAACCTGGAACATCGTATTATTCAACTTCGAGCTCCTCAATAGCCATCCTACTCAATTGCCTGTATAGCTTGCAAACATGCGGTTTGTGTAACTGATTAGTTAAAGTCATACACACATTAAGCTGTACTTATTCACTCACCTAACAAGTATTCTATTTAAATACAATTTAAGTGAACTGATGTTGTTTGTTCACATTGACACATTCGAGAAATAGTCATCAGACAATAAGGCAGCTGGAATTCCCAGAGTAGGTTTCTCGGGTGCGCACACCCACGCGTATACTCACATTCGCAGTTACCGATTTGCATCGAGTCGAGGAACATCATCCGTTCCTCGAGATCCACACCTCTATCAAACAGCACTGCCACTCCGCTTGACCCATCGAGAAGCATGTGTGTAAATTCCTTGACAATACTAGTCTTGCATATGGTTACATCTAAGCCAAGTGACCTGAGATCATTAAGTAAGCAATTCGATTCTAGTCGATTTCAGGTCATGCGCATTTATGCCACAGACTCTCTGTATTGACATCCTGCATACAAAATGGCTCAACAGGGGCCAGTTTTCGGAGTTCTCCAAAAGTCCCTTGTAGTATTGCACAGACCATTTTCACATTGAAATTTTCCACGTCATATGGAAATTTTGTATTTGCTAACATCTGGTGTAATCTTCACGAGATATTTTTTTACTTATTTCTGGTAATTACGGTTTTCTGGAACCTAGTCTACTCCTCTGTTGCTTCATCATTTAAAGACAGTTTGGAAAAATAGAAGAAATTCG
Source organism: Octopus sinensis (assembly GCF_006345805.1). Lineage (NCBI taxonomy): Eukaryota > Metazoa > Mollusca > Cephalopoda > Octopoda > Octopodidae > Octopus > Octopus sinensis. The sequence continues at coordinate 69,240,530 of NC_043000.1, read as the reverse complement.
AAGATGATGGGGAAAAACTAACCAGGGCATTCTACTGCCGTGACTTTATACTGGTTTTGATAAATGTTGCACTTGTTGCTCTTGTTACTGCTGTTGTTATTGTTGCTGTCACTGTTGCTTTTATCACTGCTGCAACCACTTCTATTACAACTCCGTTTACTGTTAATTAAAACAGTGCAGATCCTTGCTGTCTTTGTTTCTGTACTGGAAAGACATTCAGACAACTCCAATTAGGCTTAAGAGGTGGTACCTGGGCCTTCTGTCTTCCACAGTTTCATGCAGCTAGATGACTTTTGGGTGGGTGGTCTATTTGGTCGGGAATCTTTCTTAGGTTTTTAGACTGTACCAGGATCATCAATACACCTAGCGATGCTTTCAATGTCTAGTATTGTAACCTCTCTCCTCAGAACATCGCATACCATTACTCATGAAATGTTCTATTTTGATCGTACATCTAACACCTTCACTTCTCCTCTTGCCGACCCATATATGTGTAAATGAATGTAAATTCTTCATTTCTGCTTATTTATGTGTAGGCCTCTGACAGAAAACTTGCATTTAATGCTATACATGGCCTGGTGAGAACAAAGTAATACTTGACCAACATGTATTATCACGCTACTTTTCGCCAAACCGTTTTCTCCAGAAACTTTCGGAGTACAGTTAATGTTTTTCTCTCCAATCGAGTCTTTCTGTATTTCTTAGATTTCATTGGTTCTGTTTTTGTGAGATCGACTTCATATTTTTGCTGCTCTTGTTCTAGTTATTCCTCATGCTGCTGGTATTGTTGTTGCTATAGCTGCTGGCATAGTTGCTGATGCCGCTGAAGCTTGTGAGGCTGTTGACTCCAAGGGATGTGGTAGGGGTATCTTTAATGATGCTAATGATGCATTCGATCATATTTATTCTGTTCGTTCCAGCTTCCATACTTTCGTTGGCCTAGATTAATGTCTTGACATTACTGATTGTGACGGTAGTGATAGTAATGATGGTGGTGGCAGTGAAGATGCCATTATTGCTGTTGTTGTCGTCGTTTACATTGTTATTACTGTTGCTGTTGTTGTCGTTGTCGTCGTTATTGTTGTTGTTATTGTTGCTGCTGCTACCATTATTTCTGAAACATTTGTTATTGCTGTTGCTGCTGCTGTTGCAATGGTCAATGGTAAATAAAGAAAAGAATGCATGGTCAATTTCATAGGGATGTTGAAGATAAGACAGAGAAAAAAGATAACTGTATATGACTAAAAGGAATTTAAAACCAGAAACGGAGGCTCTAATCTGTGCTGCCCAAGAGCAAGCATTAAGAACGAATTTCATCAAATACAGAATAGACAGCACATCAGAAAGTGGTAAGTGCAGAATTTGTGGACAAAATGGTGAAACCATATGGCATATTACCAGTCAATGTACGCCACTAACCCACAAAGAATATAAGAGACGTCATAACCATATAGCAAGGATTCCCAGTGGACATTTTGCAACAAGTAAGGACAGGACAGAGCAAAAAAGTGGTATGAACATAAACCGAAGGCATCATCAAAAATGATAATGCAAAGATCTTATGAGATTTTATGATTCAGTGCGACCATGAGATAGAGAATAGGAAACCAGACATAGTCTTAATTGAGAAAGAAAACAAACGATGCTGGATCATAGATATTGCATGCCCAGCTGACAATAAGATATGCGATAAGGAAGAAAGACAAGTCGATAGATATACGAGGGGCGTTCAATAAGTAATGCCCCTGACCCACTTCCCATAAGAGTAGAGCAACGACACTTGGCACAGTTATTAGTCTTTTTCTACATAGGAACCACCCAGAGTTACGCATTTCTCCCATCGTTTGATGCGGCTCTGGAGACCGTTTTTGTAGAAGACCCCAGCTTGGTCCTCCAACCTGAACGTGACTTCAGAAATCAAGGCTGCATCATCTGGGAAACGCTTTCCTTTCAAAAACAACTTCATGACTGGGAAGAGGGGAAAATCAGAGGGTGCAAGGTCAGGAAAGTAGGGGGATGGGGAGGAGTTCATAACCGCACGCCTGTGCTTCTGATCTGGCGACAAGCGAGTTGTGGACCGGAGCGTTGTCCTGCAGGAGGAGGATGCCTTTGCTGATCTTGCCCCGCCTCTTGATTTTGATAACTTCTCTTAATTTCCTCAAAAGTGAAGCATAATAGGCTCCTGTAATTGTGGTACCCTTTGCCAGGAAATCTGTCATCACTACTCCGTCCTGGTCCCAGAAGACTGTAAGCATGACCTTGCCAGCGGAGGGCTGCACCCTTGCCTTCTTTGAAGGGGGTGAGTCACGGTGCTTCCACTGCATTGACTGGGCTTTGGTCTCTGGATCATCGTGATGGACTCAGGTTTCATCCTGTGTAATCAGTCTTTTGAAAAATTTTGACTCATCTTCTTGGCACATCTCCAAATTCATCCTCGAGCACTCGACGCGTTCTTGCTTCTGGAAAGGTGTGAGCAACCTGGGAATCCATCTGGCAGACACATTTTGCATATGCAAATGGTCATGAATGATAGTTTCCACAGACCCGGTACTAATCTTGACCTTATGGGCTATTTGGCGAATAGTTATGCGTTGACCTTCCAAAATGGCAGCCTCAACTTGACGGACAGATGCCTCATCAATGGCAGAAGCGGGGCGACCAGATCTGGGAGCTGTTTCGACAGAGTTCCGACCATGTTTGAATTCCCGATACCAGCGTTTTACAAGGTCATATGATGGGGCATCATCACCATAAGTTACTTTCATTTCATCAAAAGTCTCCCGTGGTGTGCGCCCTTTCAAATACAAAAACCGGATCACTGCTCGACACTCAACAGGCTCCATTTCACACTTGACTCAGTTCAAACACCTGTAAATCAGAAACCACAATTAGTTCAGAGCTGTAATTTCCCACTTAATCTATAGAGATATGAATAATTGCACATGCAAAATTTCAGCTAGATCAAACAACTGCACGTGGGTCAGGGGCATTACTTATTGAACGTCCCTCGTAACATGTTAGTTTGGGAGGTTAAGCAGTTGGGTCGCTGAAAAAGGTGATAGTAGTACCAATACTTGTTGGAGCCCTGGGAACAGTGAGTAAAAATCTTGAGAAGTACATGGAACAAGTGGGTGTTGCAATAAGAGTGGAGCATTTACAGAAAACAGCACTGCTTGGAATCACTCGAATACTCCAGATGGTACTCGATAAATAAGGGGTGTTACATTAGTTCACTGGTAGTGAACAGCTGACACATACTATATCTCCAGCGTCAGAAGCTGTCCAAAGACATTGGAGCATTGAGTTCAATACCAACCAACCTGTAGAAACATCTGGGAACTTTAAAAATACCCTACAATCTAGGTGTATTGCAAAAGTCGGCATTACTTGGAACTACACGCATATTCGTAAAGTACTATCTGTCTGATGACCTTGTTGTGACTTGACAGACAGTACCAATCAACAACATCACGATGTTGGATACTATGTGACGTCTTAAATAATGATAATTATTATTATTATTATTATTATTATTATTATTATTATTATTAATAATAATAATAATAATAATAATAATAATAATAATAATAATAATAATAAGAACACAACTTCTCTATTCACAAATAATACAGAACAGCCCTTCAAAATAAGTTTAAAAATTTACAAATTTACATATCTACAGTTTTCAAACATACATTCGATCAGCTTTAAAAACTTTAATACCCAGAATTGCCTCTGTAAACATCCTTTTTTTTCTTCTCTCTAAAAACATCACGCTTTTCTTTTTGTGGACTTACAAAACCTTAAAACTTTCTATGAAAATCTGACTTTTCTTTGCTTCCTCCCTGAATATTCAAATATAAATGTAAACATATACTTTTTAAGCAAAAACACACCTGTTCTAACTGGACATACAAACATCTCTAGAAAAGTCAACTTCAACCTCCACAATATTACCTTACACGAAATATGCAAACACTTTTTATTGCAATAACACAAACACACATGGGAAAAAAATGATGCTAAGATTCTCTCTGGTCGAACACAACTTCTTTATTCACAAACAATACAGAACAGCCCTTCCTTAATTTTTCTTAAGGCTAGTAGGAGTAGACATTTGAACTTTTTTTGACCGATAGGACCCCACCTAATAAAATATATATATATATCACAGATGATGATGGTGCTGATGGTGATGGTGATGATGGTGATGATGATAATAATGATAGTAATAGTGCTGATGATCTATCTATCTATCTACACACGCGTACACACACACACACACTCACAGAGTTCAGCCAACACAAACCTCACATCGGCTCTTTAGATGTTAACCAAATATGAAAGTATTATTTGACAGGCAAGAATTCTGGCGTTGATGACAACCAGCCAGCCAACGAGAGAGACAATCAGACACTACTGTGATGTTGATAATGATAAAAACAAAAATAACAATAAGATACTGCTGTGACTACACATAAAACAATATCATTGATGATGATGATGATGATGATGATGATGATGATGATGATGGTGATGGTGATGGTGATGATGAAAATTATGATAGTAATAGTGGTGATAATGATAATAGTGATAATAATGGTGATGATAATAACAATAATAAGCCGACTACGGCTGCTATAGTGGTACGATTATAATTGTAACGGCAATGATGGCCGTCTCCCCACGAGCCACTCAAAGCTCAAAAATGATAACATTATCGTAGCACCAAAATGTTTTTGGAAACTAAATGGAAAACTAAATCAGTATACCAAATCGCTTGTCCTATGGTTAATCTGGAAGCGCGTCCCCCAGGGAAGAGCCAGCCTGGGATCGAAAAGTCATCAACTGGCACAAACTCTTCTCCGAATACGGACATGGATGGTCACTTGAACGGGAAATTCCCCAACTCGAGCCCTCCAAGTTCACCACCACAACCACCACAGAAAGAAAAATGTAAGCGGAACAAACGGACCCGAGAAGAGTATAAAGAAGTAATATACGCTTATTACTATGCATTAAGTAGGCCATCTCAAGAGAGACACACCGTAAACTCTTACAGTATATGGAGAACACGGAATCAAGACAGTAGGCCCTATTTGGACGAGAACAAATTGGCAAATGTGAGGAGGGATATCCTTAGAAATAACAGACTCACAGACAGTGAAATAAGCGCGATCAAGCACGCAACGGAAAATGACATAAATATAAGACACAAAGGAAATGAAGAATCAGATGAACAGTATAGCCCGCCACGAGGCTTAATTGAAAGACTGCCATCTGACCAAAGTACGCAAAGGCCTGAAGATACAAGAAATTCTATTGAACCTGTTAAAGATAGCCAGGAAAATGATAAAGCAACAATAACTGAAGATCTCGCATTTGCTGAAGAACACAGAGAGTCTATGGCAGAAATGAGGCAGAAAATCCTGAATACGCTTGAAGTTGTAAGACATACAAGTATGAACCACTTCATAAACTCTCAAATACAAACCAAAATAAAAAAAAACAAATCCAAATAGGCAACTATATAACAAATGAAATAATACAAGAATTAAAACCTGATTTTACTGAGTTAAATGAAATTATTTACGCTTCTGCTAGGGCAATTGAAACCAGCTGTATGCCCCCGAAAAAACAAAGAAAACCAAACCTGGGAAGAAATCAAACCTGGAGAAGTAAAATTGAAAAAGAGATTGAATTTATGAGAGGGGAAATATCAATATTAAATGAACTAATATGTGGAAATGATGTAAGATCCAGAACTGGAAGAAAGATGAAGAGAAAATTTGGATCCTCACCAAGAGAAGAACTGATATCCATAAAAGAAACGCTGAAACAAAAAGTCCAAGCAAAAGCCCAAAGAATACGAAGATTTGAGAAGAGAAACAAGTTTTACAAGCAAAATAAGCTGTTCACATCCAATGCCAAAAAAATCTACAGAGAAATAGGGAAGGAGAAAGTAACCGTTAAAGACCCCCCTCCCATGGAAGAAGTTCAAAACTTTTGGAAAAGGATTTGGAGTGACAAGAAGACGTACAACATAAATGCAGACTGGATTATACAAACTGAAGGATCCTACCAAAATTTATAACAACAAGCATGGGAAGACATCACAATAGCAGACCTAAGAAAGGCACTCACGAAGGCCCATAATTGGAAATCCCCCGGTAAAGATAGGGTACCGAATTTCTGGCTCGCATCGCTCCCATGCGCACACGGTAAGCTAGTTCAGCTGCTCAATGGAATTATGAGAGACCCAAAGAAAACACCTGAATGGTTAGCAAGTGGCATTACTTACCTACTCCCAAAGAATAACGAAACCAACCTTCCAAAAAACTATCGGCCTATAACCTGTCTATCCACCACGTATAAAATCCTAACATCTATCCTGGCGGAGAAAACATATGCATTCATGGAGAAGAACGATATTTTCCCCCTTGAACAAAAAGGGTGCCGCCGAGGCTCTTACGGATGCAAAGATCAACTGCTAATCAATCGTATGATCCTTGAGAACTGTCACAACAAGCGCAGAAATCTCAGCACCGCATGGATTGACTACAAAAAGGCCTTCGACAGTATACCGCATCCATGGATCTTGAGATCGCTGGACATCTTCAAAATTTCCCCTGTGATTTCAAACTTCCTGAAGCACAATATGTCGTTGTGGAATACAAATCTCCAATTATACCACTCTAATGGAGTACTTGCCTCAGAAAATATAAACATCAACTGTGGAATTTTTCAAGGTGACTCACTTTCACCTTTAATATTCTGCATAGCCCTAATACCCCTTACAAGTGAATTAAACAGAACAGGGTATGGTATAAAATTGCCAATAAAAAAATAAGCCACCTATTTTATATGGATGACTTAAAACTTTATGGTAAAGACAATAATGAACTTGAAGGCCTATTGCGCACCGTGAAAGCATTCAGCGATGACATCGGGATGGAGTTTGGACTTGAGAAGTGTGCCAAGGCCACTTTCCAGAAGGGAAGTGAAGACCACAAATTCAGTCGTGTTAGATGTTGACACAGTCATAAGAGAGCTTGAGCAAGAACAAACATACAAATATTTAGGGATAAATGAAGGCTCTGGTATTCAGCATGCAAGCATGAAAGAGAAAATCAGGAAGGAATGTTATAGGAGAGTTCGTGCAGTCCTGAAATCTGAACTAAATGCACGTAACAATGTGTTAGCAATAAATTCCTTAGCAGTTCCAGTTGTGACTTATAGCTACAATGTGTTGAACTGGAATATGAGTGAAGTAAAGAATATAGATAGAAAAATACGCAAGCTGCTGAGTTGTAATAGGATGCACCACCCAAAGGCAGACGTAGATCGCCTTTACCTTCCCAGAGCCCAAGGAGGTCGAGGCCTGATCCAATTTGAACTAGCTTACAAAACAACCACAATTGGACTGGCCAAATATCTCGAAATATCGAATGACTGGATGCTAAAGCTCGTGGGAAATCACGAGAGACGAAAGAAGCTTCATTCTATCATAAAGGAAAGCAAAAAAATTGCTATTGATCTCGTGCAGGATACCCAAACTGAACAACCCGAGGGAAGTACGGCAACTATTGTTGCAAAGAAGGTGAAAATGATGGCAATGAAAAAAGCGCACGAGCAATTGGCTGATAGGTGGGAGGAGAAACCTCTGCACGGCAAATATGTGACCCGTAGCAAACAAGCTGATGTTGACCAGAAGCAAACCCATCAGTGGCTACGGAGCTCAGGGCTAAAAGCAGAGAGCGAAGGTTTCATCCTGGCTGCTCAAGATCAAAGCCTATTAACCCGGAACTACCAGGCCAATGTGATGAAAAATGGAGCAGACACAAAATGCCGATTCTGCAACGACATGATTGAAACAGTGGACCACCTAATCTCTGGATGTAAAGTCTTAGCACCAGTGGAGTATAAATTAAGACATGACAGAGTTGGCCAATATCTACACTGGCTAATAAGTCGGCATTACAATATCAAAACTGCCGACAAGTGGTATAATCACCACCCTGAGGCTGTAACTGAAGGAGAAAATGTAACCATTCTGTGGGACTTTCCAGTACATACAGACCGAACCATCAAGGCCAATAAACCAGATATTGTTGTGAAAGACCAAAACAATAAAGTTTGCTTATTGATCGACATGAGCATCCCCTGTGATCATAATATCTCAGCGAAAGAGTTTGACAAGCTCAGAAAATATAAAGACCTACTCATTGAAATTGAGAAAATGTGGCATCTCAAGGCGGTTACAATACCAGTGATCGTAGGAGCACTAGGAATGATCAAGAAGGGAACCGAAAATTATATGAGAATGATCCCTGGCTTACCATCCCTGCAAGAAGTGCAAAAGATTGTCTTAACTGGTACATCACACGTATTGAGAAGAGCATTGTCGATGTGAGAACTGTTGCTGCTGCTCATGTATTTTAATTTAACTTAAAAAAAAAAAAAAAAAATGAACGATCTACTGAGTTTGGTTTAATGGCCTACCATTGTATACTATGAGTTTCTTTGCCCTAGGAGTCGGGAAGACACTCGGCAAGAAATGGAAGCAAATTTGAAAGAAGAAAAAAAAGTAATAATAATAATAATAATAATAATAATAATAATAATAATAATAATAATAATAATAATAATAATAATAAATATTAATAATAATAATAATAATAATAATAATAATAATAATCCTATCTACCATAGGCAAGAGGCCTGAAATTTGTGAGAAGGGGCATAGTTAACTTCATCGACCCCAGTGCCTGAGTGATGCTTAATTTATCGACACCGAAAGGATGAAAGGCAAAGTCGACCTCGGCGGAATCTGAACACAGAACATAGCGAAGGACGAAATACTGGCGGAATCTGAACA
>NC_043000.1:69139152-69226652 GCF_006345805.1 Octopus sinensis | reverse complement strand
CAAGTTATATTTTATTAAACATTATAGTTTTATGAATACATAAGAAAATGAGACACTTCATATAATCATTTTCCTAACACTAAAAGAAATTTATACATGTCACACTCCAAAAACATGCTCATTAAAGAAAATAATTATTTGTTGAATCAATGACATATTTAACGATAAAAAATTCAAGAAACCGACTTAAGAGGTTCACTATCCCTGAGATATTTGGAACTGGAACGAATATCTGAACATTTACAAACATTTTCTGACCATTTTCTTGAAAAGAGGTGAAGAAACTATAAAAATACAATAATTTTGAAACTGAGATAGATCACGCAAGTAAAAACTCTCACAATAATGGATTTAAATTTTGGCACAAGGCCACCACTTTTGGGAAGGAGGTTAGTCGATTACATCGACTCTGGAATTCAATAGCTACTTATTTTATCGACCCAAAAGGATAAAAAGCAAAGTCGACGGAATTTGAACTCAGAATATAATGGGTCGGAAGAATAAGCATTCTTTCCGGTGCAGTCATGACTATGCCAGCTCATCGCCTTAAAAACAAGTAACAGTAATATCTGGAGTATGATTAAAACAACATGAACACACTAGGCTCACAAAGTTACATACCATCCAAAAATAACCTTGTTATGCACATTTTACATCCTACGCTGGACATTTTATATTCAGTAGCCCATCTCAACAGTACATTCACTGCACACAGCACTTACTCTATATGGTCGTCATTCATTTTAATAGCTTAATTCATGCAACTCATGATCAGCCCCAGTTAAAACTACATAGCAGATACTCGACACTATCACAATTCACATAACTAATACTCTACACTTCTGCTACCCATAACACACCACATATTCTATATTACAGCTTGGCACTAAAACACTTAACGGAAATTACATAGAACACGCGAAACACCACCTAAGAAAATAACATAAATTATTCTGCATATACTCTACTTAATAGGCGATACGCAAGTATAACACCAGGTACAACATTTCAACTCACAACAAAACTGATATGTGTACAAATGAAGAACCTATTCTTCAAAGTGGGTTTACATAAAGTGACGTGTAAAAAGTCAATAACAATGAAAAATATAACAAAGAAAATGCCTAAAAGGGGCAAGTAACACTGACCTACTTATAGAAACCCCACGAAAAATGCACATGCGCCGCGACCACTAGGGTAACAGCCCTTTCCCCATCTTTCTCCCTCTCTCTCTCTCTCTTTCTCTCTCTCTCAGCCTTGGAACCTCAAAAGCGCATGCTCAAAGTAGGCCCATTGACACGGATCATCTTCACCACATTTACCCACCTTTTAACAAAATTGCTGGATGCCAGCACTTCTCTCTCAACCCTCACTTTCTTCTTCAGATGGTATCTGAAAAAGTTGATGCGGGCTAGGCCAGAAAGAAAAGTATTTGTCTTCAGGCCTTTCAGTCTAGACCACCACACAAACTCTTTCGCTACAGCCATATGACAGATGAAAGTCGGCTAAAGGAAGGCGACGGGGCAGTCTTCATGATGGAATCAGCCGACAAGCGGACACGTCCTACACGTGACAGCAGGTGTTCGACATAAACCCATATATCAGATATGCTCGGACACTGGATGAGTGCGTGCAGAACGGTTTCGTCACTCTGTACACATCTTGGACAGGTCCAACTGACGGCATTTCCATGCCTGTAGAGTTTATCTCAACAGGCAAAGCCCCGCTGTAGCACTGTCAGGCCAGGGATTTCTGGAAGTTATCCGAAAGTCCTCCGGAACAGATTGACGAGTTGGAATTCATCGACGCCTAAAGTTTCCCCAAGAACGTCGACGTTTCCTTTTTCCACTAACCCTCTATACAACGTCATAGTAGAACTTCCACTAACCGCATTGCCCGACTGCCTGAGGAGCGTGAGCGCCTGACGATACTGAAGGTGCCAGACGCCCAGCTTCGGTCTATGCTTGATCCAAGATTGCAACTCACTCAAAGAGACGAGCTGCGGGAAAGCGAGTCTGACAAACGGCGACCAGACTTGCTCACCTTTGTCGAGGAAACGTTGGATGTGCTGCAGCCTCAGCGCATGTCTGCGCATCAATAGCCACAACATACGCAGCCCACCCTTCGTAGGGTATTGAGAGCAAATGGAGCGCCTGACCAGTGGAGTCCGTCCCTTCTATGAGAAGCGGAAAAACAAACGCTCCAGCTTGAGCTGGTACGAACTAGGGCAAGGCACGACGGTAGGCGGTAGTAAATGACTGAAGCGACGTATGTGTTCACCACCTCTGCCCCACCTTTCAAAGGTAGCTTCCTCTCGGCCCATTTCTGGGTGAGACTGGCTACTCTGCTCGTCACCTCGCTTCAGTTCTTCTCCAGCTGGAGGTCTGGTCTGAACCAGACCCCGAGCAATTTTACGAGCCCGACCGTCCATCGTCCTACAACGCTGTCGTTCGTCATGGATCTGCCTTTCCAGGTGGCTAGCTGCAGGCCCACCGATTTTTCCGGATTAATCTTTGCTCTCGTTACTTACTCATACTCTTTCACAATAGTGCTGACCAGATCTATATGCTTGTCATCCGACACTATGACTGCGTTTGCCAACACAACTCTCCCACATCTTAGTTCCTGCGAGATGCTCTAAACGTCTCCAGTTTCCGAAGTAATGGCTCGAGGGGCAGTACATACAGAAGGGACGAGAGGGGGCGCCCTTTACGGACCGAACGCATAATGTTGAATGGTTCCGTAGGGGACCACTCACCCGGACTACCGAGCAAATGTCGCTGTACATGGCAGCGATCCAACCGCAGAAAACCGGACAGAAACCGGCTGCCGTGAGAACACCTGCCAGATATTGATGGTCAACCCTATCAAAGACTTTTGACTGATCTAAATTGATCAAAGTCCCACCCATGCCAGGTTTCTTAACTACCGTATCCACGATGTAGCCCATGAGGTGGAGGTTGGCGTGGATGGATCTGTTTGGAGTGGCGCATGTTTGCGCGCCTCCAACCAGTTTCTCCATGACGAGACGAGCGCCAACTGTCTGTGTTTATGGCTGTGAGTTTTGTGGTGTTTTTGTTATTATCGATGTACTGTTGTGCCTTTCTTTCTTAGTCTTTTACGTGTGAATTCTATCCACTTAATTCTGTCGGCCTCTCTGCATGTCTGAGTGGTCAGGTTCGAGAAAGGGGTAGTTCCAGTGGGTCGAAATTTGCTGATGTTTATTGTTCCTCTGGCAAGAGCTGCGTTGATGGTGTTTTTGTAGGCGCTGTGGTGGTGATTGTGGTCAGGTTCGAGAAAGGGGTAGTTCCAGTGGGTCGAAATTTGCTGTTTATTGTTCCTCTGGCAAGAGCTGCGTTGATGGTGTTTTTGTAGGCGCTGTGGTGGTGATTGTGGTCAGGTTCGAGAAAGGGGTAGTTCCAGTGGGTCGAAATTTGCTGATGTTTATTGTTCCTCTGGCAAGAGCTGCGTTGATGGTATTTTTGTAGGCGCTGTGGTGGTGATTGTGGTCAGCGCCTCTGTTGTTGTTGGCGTTATTATATCTCGTGCAGTTGTTGTTGTTGTTGTTGGTGGTAGTGATGGTGGTTGTGGTGGTGGTGGTGGTGGTTGTGGTGGTGGTGGTGGTGGTGGTGGTGGTGGTGGTGGTCGTCGTCGTCGTCGTCGTCTTCGTGTGCTTTCTGGAGCTCTCTCTGCTTACTTTCCGTGGGATTTCTTCTCTTATTGAGTTTACTTTTGTTGTGAGGGTTGCTTTTGTAGTTGGGGTTGCTTTAGTTGTTGTGGCGTGGATGTTGCTTTATCAAAGGGGTAGTGCCCTCCTTCTGTTTTAGTTGTGGACAGAAGGCTTTCAGGTGGTTATTCTGTTCGCATTGATAACATCTTAGCCTTCTGCCCTCACTGTGACATCCAGCATAGTGCCATCTTAAAGGTTGAGTTGGTCGGGAATTTGTTCCAAAATGTCTTGGTTCATTTGAACCATTATTTGCAATTCCTGAGCAGTCCAGTTGTTTTTTCCTTGTTTCTCGACTTGGGTGATTCTGATTTTATCTTCCAAGTCGAGGTTACGACAATCCAGCAAGCGTTCATTTCTGGTGGTATCTCCAGTATTTTTATCTTGGCGACGACACACCGTCTCAAGTAAGTTGGAACTAGGACAAGTTCACTGTTTCTCAGCTGGGCTGTTAAGTGCTGTTTTGCTACGTCTTCTGTAGCAAATCTGACTTCAGCTGTGCCATATTTATTACCTCTCGACAGATATGTTACGTCTTTCCAAATGGCTTGCAAGCATTTTTCAACTGCCTGCTTTGTGGCAGTTTCTAAACGATTTTTCTTTTAAGATATAGTTTTGTACACTATGGTACGTTTGTTTGCATTGTCTATAATATCTGGAGGTGTGTTTATCGAAACACATCTTTCGCTTTATCTTTTTAACATGTTTCTGTAGTGTTTGAGAGATTCTACAGAAATATTAATGAATTCATTTCTAGGTTTAGCCATTGAAGCTAAACCTCGGCTGTTTAATGCATTGGGTTGTTGTTGTTGTTGTTGTTGTTGTTGAGTGTTCAATGTGTTAGTGTTAGTGTTAGTGGTGGTAGTGGGAGGGCTTGGATTCACAGGTGTTGCGACACTATCAGCGTCCATTAGCTGAACTGAATTTCCTAGCTCTTTTCCTCTTCTTTCTCGCATTTCTTTTCTTCTTTTCCCTTCTGTTATTCAGTGTTGCACGTTCTAGAAAGACTTTGGTCATCCCTCTCTGTCTTTTAAGGCACGGAGAGGGCAGAGACAATTAATTTTTTTAACTTTTTTGGCTATTTTCCGACAGCAGAGGAGGGGAAGTCAAAAAGAAAGGAAGAGTTGACACTCTTCTCCAAAAACAATTTGCAAATTTTAAAACTGCAAAATGAAAAAAGAAATACAGAATTTAAATTGAAATTTCGCCCCAAAAGATTAAATTCCCGCCTAACCACTCAGCTCAGCAAGAGCCCAGTTGCCCTGGCCACAGAAATATCGTAAAAATTTTTCAGATACAACAATATTATCTGTAAAAATTGAACAAAAACTTACAGCTCACGAACAGACTTCCTTCCTCTTTGAAATCCATTAATTATTATAATAATAATAATTAATTCTTTTTTTTCCCCACAAACCTGAAAGGACACTACAGAAACGATATACAAAGGGTTTTGCAAGAAAAAAAGGTAAACATTTGATAACAAAATTATAACAAGTAAAAAAACTCCCAATAGGGGAGGCGTTTGAAGGTTACTCGTGGAAAAAAACCCATTAAAGCCGCGGGTGCCATTCTTCTGACATTCACCTACCTTTCAACAAATTTGCTACACGACAACACTCTCCTCTCTACTTTCACCTTCCTTTTCAAGTGGAATTTGAAAAAATTGATGAGGCCTTGGCGAAAGAGAAAAGTGTCTGACTTTAGCCCTTTCAAACGGGTCCACCATACCACGTCTTTCACTACAGCCATCAGACAAATGAAAATTACCTTCTCCTTCCGTTTAAAGGAGGTCGGCAGGGCAATCGTCACTATGGATTCAACTGATAGCCGGATCCGTCCTACACGCGAAAGCAGCTGGTCGACATAAAGCCACAGGTCAGAAATACTTGGGCACTTGATGAGTGCGTGCAGAACGGTTTCGTTGCGCTGAGCGCACCTCGGGCAGGCCCGGCTGACGGCAATTCCGTGCCTGTAAAGTTTATCCCGAACAGGCAGTGCCCTTCGGTAGCACTGCCAGGCGAAGGACTTTTGGAAGTTATACATGGGCCCCGGTCCGAAAGTTCTCCCAAACAGACTGCTTAGTTGGTCATCGTTGATGCCTAGAGTTTCCCTGAGAACGTCGTCGCACTTTTCCTGCACTAACCCTCTATAGAACGCTAGAGTGGAACTGCCACCGATGATGATAATAATAATAATGTCAGAAAATTGGAATTGACATAAGGGTAAAGCAGACCCAAGAACCTGCTCTATTGAGGACACCTAGGATTTTGAGATTGGTGCTTGGGAGATGAGTATCTTCCTCGATAAGTTAACATCCAAAGCTTATAACACTGGGTTACAAATTTACAAAAACATTTTGGTTGTCTTATTTTTTTTAGTGATTTTAATGCAGAATTTTACGCTGATTCCAAAAATGTGTTTACTTTTTCTCTACCATCGACCGTTTACGAGATATATCGAATTATGCAAAAATATACATGTCATACATCCCATATCATCATACATCATACATATCGTCATACATCACATGTCAAAATCTACATATATCATCATACATCTGACAACTGCCTGTGTAAACAGGCTCTAACATCACTTGATCACAGATTGTTGCATGACGGAATTTTTGCTGTAAAAAATTTTTCTGCTCTTCTAATAAATCATTCATTCCTAAAGTTTATATTTTACCTCCATTATTCGTATAAAAGTACTGATAGCTTTAAGTGAAAAGACAGTGTCGTCACCTCCTTCTGTTACACTCAACAGACTCAATATAGACGCTTCAGTGCTCTCTTGGCAACCATAGGTAATGAAAGGAAGTGTTGCGCTTTTGTCTCTCATCCTTCCATCTTTTGCCTGGCGTTCCATTTGGCTTTAGGGCTATGCTCTTTTGATCACTGATCACGAGTACTGTACATTTGTCACATTTCTTTCTTTTTCAGGTTTTTATTGTAGTAAACATTGAATTTTTCTGACCATGGCTACAAGAGGATGCAGAAATTCACCAGATATATTTTATGTGTGTGGATACTATGTTGGAAGAAAGCATGTAGCATATAAAATTGGGTCTCACTAAGTCAGGAACTAAGCTTTTAGCATCCAGGCTGAATGAATGGAATCTCTTGGGGAAGGACCGTAGATTAACAGTATACGGGAGGCACCACTTTGACATAAGTGAGAATGTGTGCTTCTGCAAAGATATAAATGGCTTGTTTACAGCTATTGGAATACCGACGCAAAATTTTTCATGCATGCGCAGAAATGGTGGCAAAACTTCCCCCTCAAAGCATTTTTTCTCGCGCAGTATTAGTTTTTGCGAGAAAAAATAAATTCGGATACTTTTTGTATGCACTTCGTATAAAAATGAGAAAGGCGACGATGTCATATGTAGGAAATTTATGAAAGTCAGAAATTTATAAAACTATACAATAATGCCAGAGACGATTTTAAAAAACATATTTATAAAGCTCTCAATAATTAAACAATGTATAATGTAAAAAAAAGCTAATCACATACTCTTCCTCAAAGTAACTCACACCGCTGCCTTTCTGTCACTAATCGTATTAGACTCCGGTGAATCGCAAAATGCCCATTGACATTTTGATGTTTGAGCGGCGTGGGAAAATTCAAACGTGCTCGTGATACATATTCTTTTAAAAGTTAATAGCACTCTTGGGAGATCATCATTAATAGTCTGTCTTGCGAATGTTTATATTTCTTCAAGTCTAAAAAGACGTCATCTGAAAAAAAATTCATCTTCAGACTTATTAAAGCGGAGGAACACATTACGACGCTAGTTATACTAGCGTGTCAGCGTGTTCCTCGGCTCTAATTTATCCAACCGTATGCTCATAAAATCCATGATGGTATCCTTCGGAGGGACCACTTTTCACCCTTTTTGGTCGCTTTGGTTGGGTTCGCTGCTTTCCTAGGTGTCTTTTTCATGTTTTAACACTTCACACCCTGTCCGATACTTTGAAAGTTTTGTTCAGCAGCGCTACTCCATCGTCCCAAGATGATGGAGTTGAGTTACATATCGTAGAGTTATGGGGAGACTAATCACTGGTTTTCGAGACCAGGTTTACGAGACTTCTACCATGCTCAAGAGAATGAAGCCTGTTGCTGATTTGGTGCTCTCCTCGCCAGTTTTTTAGTTTATGTTTCTGTAACAACTAGTCATTTGACCCTGCGCTACACTTCTGCAACCGCAGTAGGATACAGTTCCAGTATGACCCCATGATTTCGGGTAAGACTATTGTGACACCTTTCAAGTCCATTTTGACTCCTTCTTATCATATATTTCACATCCTCACTTCTGTGCAGACATTCACTTCTACAGCAATACAAAGGTAACAACAATCCGGAAGGAGGTATATATCGTTGCCTACTTGCCTGAATGCTATTCTATTATTTCCTTTGTCTTGCATACTACGGATCTGTGTGTACCTCAACATCTCCGACTTTTCGGTTTCAAACCACGCAGATCATCCCGTGAGCTCTACCAATTGAGAGGAGTTTTACCACACAACTTTTAGGATCTCTTTCTGCACTCTTTTGAAAGTCCTCTCCATTTTTAATATGACAAAAATTTTTTTTTAATTCTTCGCTCTTATATGTTATCGTTAGGTTGAGAAGCACTGTCTCCCGTGGTATATGGTTTATACGTTAGTTCAGACTCTGTGAAAAGACATATTCAGCGTTCACGGCGCTAACGAAACGGAAATGTCTTATTTTGCGAAGTGTGGACTCTAGACGTTGTTGTTGACAAACGCTTGAGGTGTTCGAGTTGGCCATTTTTTGTTATTGAAATATGATTATTTTCTTTTTTGTTCATGTTCAAGATTAAAGTCTTCCTGCGCAATTAACTTAATACTTTTTCTTATACATTTTAATTTTTTTTAGGGGCGTGTCTGTAAAAAGAAACCATCTTAACTTGAATGTATACAGAGTGAGAAAATAAGATTACTATAAACAAAAAGCACCGACCTTTTGTCAATAACGATATGGGGTAGACTCCAAGTTCGAAAGAATATCATAGCTGTAAATAATTGGGAAAACTATTTTATTCACTTTGGCAAAAAATTCCTTAAACAGTTGGAGCAAGAGGAGATACTTTAACACACCTCGACAAACACCAACCACAATAACAGCAATAATTTTTGGTTCTCACGATATATATTCTCCTATACATGAAGCGAGCAAATGGAGGAAGGATACTGATAAGTGTGGAAGACTGTGTGCGTATCGCACTCAAGTGCTTAATGAGATACCTAGCCCAAAGTAAAGAAACCTTGGTAGTGACAGTTAGGAACGAGGGAGTATTGAAAGCAGAGAAAAGGAAGAAGTAAAAAAGGATATGAAGAAAAATTACGCAAGAATTCCATGTAGCCACAACAAAAGTTGCTGTAAAAAGTAGGTGGGATTGGCTGATGAAAGGAACCCTAGGCAAAGAGACCGAGAGCCCTGAACTAGCAGCGCAGGGCAGGACCAAGCTCTGGTCACGAACTGGAGGGTCAACCTCACGAATGAGCTGTGCCGCATCTGCAATACAGTGAATGAAACCATTGCTCATATACCGAACGAATGCCCTAAACTTGCTCCAAACTACTACAAGTTGTGGCGACACGACCAGGCAGCGAAAGTGCTACATTGGAAACTGTGCGAAAAGTGGGAGCTAGAGAGTGAGGCAAGACGTGATATGAGAACAAACCGCAGGGAGTGGCAGGGTCGGAGACTTACAAACTCCTCTAGGATTTCCCAATCCAAACAGATCAGGTGCTACATCATAACAGACCGGACCTAGTGGTTGTAGACAAGGTGCACCACATATGCTATATAGTTGACGTTTCATGCCCTTTTGACCCGCGAATAGTCAAGAAGGAAGGCGAAAAGATAGATAGATAGATAGATAGATAGATAGATAGATAGACAGATAGACAGATAGATAGATAGATAGATAGATAGATAGATAGATAGATAGATAGATAGATAGATAGATAGATAGATAGATAGATAGAACCCTTTTAAGTACGAAATAGCCCGGCTACGGAAAATGAAGATTGGTGAAGATAGTGCCAATTATTGTTGGGTCCTTGGGAACAGTATCAGAAGGCATCAAGAGGAATATAAAGGAAATTGGTATAAAATGCCCAGTAGAACTGTTACAAAAGGTTTACCTCCTTGGTACAGCAAGAATAATCAGGTAAGTATTAAATAGCTGAAAAGAACAAATAGCATGTAGGCTGCAGGCAGTAAGCCCGTTACGCATACAAGACTCTAACAAGAGAAAATAATAATAATAATGATAATAATAATAATAATATAATAATAATAATAATAATAATAATAATAATAATAATAATGGTGATAATGATGATGATGATGATGATGATGATGATGATGATGATGATGATGATGATGATAACATATATAGCGGCAACATTTAGTTTATTAATAAGCTAGCCAGGATAACTCCAAACTGGATGCTGGACGGACAAACCATCCTAATTCCCCCACAAAAAAGAAAGACACCATGCACTCACAAAAGTTATCAGCAAATAACATACCTCTCAACAACCTACAAAACCCTGATATCAGTCATCTATAACCGGCTTATAATACACCTGGAGAACAACAATGTTTTACCAGAATAACAATAATAGTAATGATATCAAAATTTAGCACAAGGCCAGCAATTTCGGGGAAGGGATAAGTTGATTACATTGACTCCAGCATTCAACTTGTACTTATCTTAATTACCCGAAAAGATGAAAGGCTGAGTCAATCTCAGCAGAATTTGAACTCAGAATATAGAGACGGGCGAGATGCCACTACGCATTTTTCCCAATCCTGCCAGCTCACTACCTAATTATAACCACCACCATTCAGAAGAAGAAGAAGAAGAAAAGAAGAAGAAGAAGAAGAAGAAGAAGAAGAAGAAGAAGAAGAAGAGGAGGAGGAGGAGGAGAGGAGAGGAGGAGGAGGAGGAAGTGGAAGTGGAGGAGGAAGTGGAAGTGGAAGAGGAGGAGGAGTAGGAGTAGGAGGAAGGGGAGGAGGGGAGGAGGAGGAGGATGATGAGGAAGAAGAGGGGGAAGAGGAAGATGTGGAGGAAGAGGGGGAAGAGGAGGAAGAAGAGTATGAGGAAGAATAGTATGAGGAGGAAGGGAGGGGGAAGAGGGGGATGAGGAAGAAGAGGGGGAGGAAGAAGAGTATGAGGAGGAAGAGAGGGGGAAGAAGAGGATGAGGAAGAAGAGGGGGAGGAAGAAGAGTATGAGGAGGAATAGAGGGGGAAGAAGAGGAAGAGAGGAGGAAGAGGAGGAAGAGGAGGAAGAAGAGTATGAGGAGGAAGAAAAGGGGGAAGAGGAGGAGGAGGAGAAGAAGAAGAAAAGGGGGAAGAGGAGGAGGAGGAAGAAGAAGAAAAGGGGGAAGAGGAGGAGGAGGAAGAAGAAGAAAAGGGGGAAGAGGAGGAGGAGGAAGAAGAAGAAAAGGGGGAAGAGGAGGAGGAGGAAGAAGAAGAAAAGGGGGAAGAGGAGGAGGAGGAAGAAGAAGAAAAGGGGGAAGAGGAGGAGGAGGAAGAAAAAAGAAGAGGAGGAAGAAGAGGAGCAGGAGCAGGAGGAGGAGGGGAGGAGGAGGGGAGGAGGAGGAGGGATAAAGGGAGGAGGAGGAGAGATTAGCCGATGCCACCTGCCTCAGTACTTGGCTAGTACTTATCAGCTCCGGAAGAATGAAAAGAAAAGCTGACCTTCGCGGGATTTTAACTCAGAATCTAAAGTTAAATAAGTACTCGCGAGGGCAACGATTATTTTCATGACACTGAATACTTTTATTTTGTAAATAAAGTTATTGTGAGAATTAAATTAATCTAACTCTACTTGTGGAAATATTTAAGTAAGGTTTACGCCACGTCGAAGACCACATCATTCAACGTGTATATATATATATATAATATATATATATATATATATATATATATATATACATATATACATAATATATATGTGTGTGTGTGTGTGAATTAAAAGCACCTCGTGTTGTAAAGAACATCGAACACACATACATTATTATGTGGTGTATGTGCTTTGCTACGCAGCCAACCTGCGAACTGGCAAAACACATGCATTGTGTTCGATATATGTATGCATGTGTGTGTGTGTATGTATTTAACTGTACTGGGTCAAACTAAATGGTACAACTAAATTAATAGCATCTTGATGAAACGATTTCAATATCACTGCTGAAGACACATTATCCACACAGCAATGTAGAATTAAAGTTGAATGCAAATCAATATAAACCTCGAAATTCTCCTATTAATTGTAATTAATCGGAGAATCTGGAATGAAAATGAAAAAGACACGTACTTAAGCCTAAGATAAAATGTCGCAGTTCATTATAAATCTCAGTAAAACATCATTAACCTCCTCTTATTTCTCAATAGTAAACAAGAAAATACTACAAATAGAAGAAAAAGATATGTAAAACTCGCAAGTCCGTATTAAAGACAACTTACGTAATTCTCTAACGTCATTTATGCATATTTTTTTATAATTTAGCCAAGAGAAGACATGAGCCATTATTTTTACAGAGTTTCTAAGACAAGTGAGGAAAAGGGAAGGAATTATTTTCAGACCAATGACCTGTCCAAATGCTTATAACAGAGTGGATTCGGCTAAAGGTACTCAAATGTTATAAGGTAATGTTCAGTCAGATCATGCATTAAGTTTGCTGCACAAGAATGGAAACTGTGCTTTCAGTCGGATTCCACACAACTTCCACCTACCTAATTCCACTTTAAAATGCCTTGGTCGATCTCAAGGAATGGTAGAAGACGTTTGTCCAAGGTTCCACACAGTACATTCGAACCTCGAAACATGCATATTAACCACATAGCTATGCCTGTATCCATCATGGAACAACTTTAGTAGACTACGTAAAATATTCTTAGTCCTAATATACCCGACTGACTGCATAAAACATACGACTATATATACCATAGATTGTTCAATCGTAACTGGTGCTCAGATTATCACTGTACATTTTAAGGATGATGAAAGCAATATTCCTAGAAGGTGGGCGAAATGACGCAACGCTAAATAATGATTGCATTCACAATGGATACTGTTTCTAGAACTGTAAATAGGTCAGGTTTCGAGAGGAAGTAAAGCTGACATTAACGAAAAATACTCACTAACGTACAAAATGAAAGAATTTTTTTTAATACGATAGCGATCAAAATTCATATGAGACTAGCTACAATAAGGTGGTAGATTGTTCCATCATAATGTTACCATTTACGATATGTTTCAAAATATTGTATGTATTAAATATGTTTGCAATAATATAACTATTGCTTTCTTCGTGCAAATAGTATCTGTGAATTTAATTTCTAACCAATTCTGTTTTGCAGCAAGCGTACATGGTCTCTACTTCGGTAGGTATGGTGAAATCAGAATAAAACTAAAACATGTTCAAAGATCAATCGAATGGTAAGATCACCGTGAGCGTCCAAACTTCGTGTAGCCCATCCCGCTCCAAGCTAAATCCAGCCGATTTCTTCCAGAAAGAGAGGGGGCGAAGAAGAAGAAGAAGAAGAAGAAGAAGAAGAAGAAGAAGAAGAAGAAGAAGAAGAAGAAGAAGAAGAAGAAGAAGAAGAAGAATATCTAATTCCAGGGTGAAAGTCAGAGATGACTTCGGCTGAATTTGAACTCAGGTTGCAAGCATCCGCTGACGCTCTAACAAATCTTCCTTACTCATTAACTAGTAGCAGAAATAAATAACCTGATATATTTCTTTCGACTCTTTACATACTGGTTTTAAATATCACTGTGACCAACTTTGCATTTCATCGTACTCAACAATGTTTCTCTTCTCCAAAAGAAAAATATAACTGGATTTATGCTTGTATTAGAAACATTTTTGTTCTCGTTTTTATTTATTTATTTATTTATTTGCTTCACTGCATATTTATCTCTAGTTAGCTTTTTAAGAAACCATGAATTAAATATGTTAGTATTGTCTTGGATGTTTGGAGCTAGCCGAGGATGTTTTGAAGCACAAGAAGTACATTTCCGATTGCTACACTAGAAAACAGTAATATCAAAGAACAAAATACTTGAAATATCGAAAAAATTTCAACAAAAAATCTTAACATTTTCTTCTTCAGAAAATACCAGTCTTTGCCTTAAATGTTTAACTAAAACATGAAACCACTCAGATTTCCATACTTAACTCTTTGAATGTGAAAAGTGGATGTATCCACTCAAAATTTTATTAACGTGAAATCCTGAAAGAAGTTTTTACTCCTAGGGCTTTGAAAATACAGCTGCAAGAAGCGGAAATCCACCCAGTGAAACTTTTCACAAAGGCCAGTTTTCAGATTTTCTTAATTTTTTAAACATATTTCATCAAATATCTATTTTCAGGGAAAGAAGGAGGTGGATACAAAAACCTTACCTACAGGAGATACTGAAAAAGTACTGCATAAGCAGAAAATATCAATTCTTGTTTCTGCTGGATAATTAACATCATAATGGGAATGACCATGAACTTTAAATACTTAGTTAATTATAGTTGAAGCCAATTATGCATATAGGAAATACCTTCCAGTTATGAATACGCTAAAAGACATGAAAATTGTCAAGGTGAACTGAATGTTCTAAATACCTAAACATCTGGCAAAATTAAAATGTCCACCAAAAATGAAATTATCTCCTTTAAAGAGTTACTCTACCAAATTAAATGATGTCCTTAGAACTGAGTGTAATGCGAAAAGTAAACCAGAAACAAACAACATTATTCAACCCGCTGAGGCAGCGAGCTGGCAGAATCGTTAGTACACCAGGCAAAATGCTTAGCGGCATTTTGTTCTCGCTTTTTTTTTTTTTTTTGCTTCACTGCATATTTATATCTAGTTAGCATTTTAAGAAAGAAGAAAGAAAGAAGAAAGTATCAACTCCAGTACATGTATAGAAGGGAGAAATGTGATGTTCACCTTGATGGGATATGAACTCGAAGAGTAGAGAGCCAAATCAATGAATGAAAGACATTCTTTCCGACGCTGTTATGGTTCTTGTCAATACACCAGCCTGGTCAAATTACCTACAAAAGAGATGAAAAAAAACACAAACGTCTGTTTGAAATAAGTAGTGATTGAAGAATAAATGAGGTTCTCAGTGACATAGTCAACCAATAAAAGCAGTAATAAAAGACCAAATTACGAGATAAAAAGCCACAAGAAATTAAATCTAGAATGGGAAAATGATATAAAAACAATATAATTAATTTTTGTTCGATTTTCTCCTAAACAATTTACTTCTATACATATTCACATACACCCAGACGTAATACATTGCATCAAGGGAAAAAAACTTGTGAAGTGATTATATTGACAAGGTCGAATATTATACACATAAAACTTTGTGCTATGTTAATAAGTTAATACAATTCCACATTGCATAGAATGTTAGTGTATGAAGTTCAACATATACCTTTTCTCGATATGTGTGTATGCCTATATATATATATATATATATATTATATTAATATATATATATATATATATATGTATGTATGTATATTTGTGTGCCTATATATGTATAAGTATGTATGTGTGTGTATATATATATATATATATATATATGTACAATATGTGTGTATGTCAATATATGTGCGCGTGTGTGTATCTATGTTTTTCTTTTCTTTTTTTCTTTTACTGGTTTCAGTTATTTGACTGCGATCGTGCTAGAGCACCACTTTTAGTCGAACGAATCGACCCCCTGGGCTTATATTCTTTGTAAGCCTAGTACTTATTCTATCGGTCTCTTTTGCCGAACCGCCAAGTTACAGAGACCTAAGTACACCAACACTGGTTGTTAAGCGGATGTCAAACATATATATATATATATATATATCTATATATATATAGATGAGTGTATTTTTACCTTGTTAACAATTAACACGGAAAAATAACTAAATAGTTACCAGGGCAGCAAAAATCTCACAAGTAAAGATGTGTAACTCCTTATTCTTTTGAATAGTATCAGTGGAATTTTCGAAACATGTGTAGAAAGTAAAAATACTTGTTAAACCTGCGTTAACTCCATTTTTTTTCATATATATATATATATATATATATATATATATATATATATATATGTATATATATATACGACGGGCTTTGGTCGGTCCGAGTCAATAGTAGAAGACACTTGCACAAAGTGCAACGCAATAGGACTGAACCCGGAACCATGTGGTTGGGAAGCAAATTTCTTACCACATAGCCACGCCTGCGCCTATATATACATGTGGTGTGTGCGTTGTGGTGTAATACGTGTGTCTATATATATATATAATATTACATATATAATATATATATGCATACATATATATATGCAACATATATTATATATATATATATATATATATATATATATATATATATATATATATATATATATATATATAGTGAGAATTTACAAAAAAACAAAAAGACGAAAACG
Source organism: Octopus sinensis (assembly GCF_006345805.1). Lineage (NCBI taxonomy): Eukaryota > Metazoa > Mollusca > Cephalopoda > Octopoda > Octopodidae > Octopus > Octopus sinensis. The sequence continues at coordinate 69,210,428 of NC_043000.1, read as the reverse complement.
GGAGTGTAAACAACAAACAGATGTATTAGTTTAACGGTACATAATATATGTACAATATGTGTGTAGTCAATAATGTGCGCGTGTGTGTATCTATGTTTTTCTTTTCTTTTTTTTTTACTGGTTTCAGTTATTTGACTGCGATCGTGCTAGAGCACCACTTTTAGTCGAACGAATGACCCCCTGGCTTATATTCTTTGTAAGCCTAGTACTTATTCTATCGGTCTCTTTTGCCGAACCGCCAAGTACAGAGACCTAAGTACACCAACACTGGTGTTAAGCGGATGTCAAACATATATAATATATATATATATGAGTGTATTTTTACCTTGTTAACAATTAACACGGAAAAATAACTAAATAGTTACCAGGGCAGCAAAAATCTCACAAGTAAAGATGTTGTAACTCCTTATTCTTTTGAATAGTATCAGTGGAAATTTCGAAACATGTGTAGAAAGTAAAAATACTTGTTTAAACCTGCGTTAACTCCATTTTTATTCATATATATATTATATATATATATATATATATATATATATAATATATATACGACGGGCTTTGGTCGGTCCGAGTCAATAGTAGAAGACACTTGCACAAAGTGCAACGCAATAGGACTGAACCCGGACCATGTGGTTGGGAAGCAAATTTCTTACCACATAGCCACGCCTGCGCCTATATATACATGTGTGGTGTGTGCGTGTGTGTGTAATACGTGTGTCTATATATTATATATATATACATATATAATAATATATGCATACATATATATATGCATACATATATTATATATATATATATATATATATATATATATATATATATATATATATATATATATATATATATATATATAGTGAGAATTTACAAAAAAACAAAAGACGAAAACGGGAGTGTAAACAACAAACAGATGTATTAGTTTAACGGTCGGGAAGTGAGAAAGTCTTTTACGTTTCGAGTCTACGCTCTTCGACAGAAAGGAACACAGAAATAAACAGGGAGAGAAAACAGAAAAGGGTTTAGTGGCTAGCGATCTATCATGGCGAATGCTGGACATGGGGATCAAACAGGAGAACTAGGAAGAAGGGGAGATAATAAAATAGTGAAGATCCCAAAACGAAGGTGCGCGTACGTGTCTATATGAGAGCGTGTATGTGCGTTTGGAAGGGGGCTGGTGACCTTGACGTGTGCATGTGTAGGTGTGTGGATGATGGTGTAGGTGCTGGGAAGTGGTCAGTGCTAGTATGTGCGCTGGTATGGGTGCTGGGAAGTGGTCAGTGCTAGTGTGTGCAGGTTGGTGTGACTTGGTGTGGTGTGGCATGGTGGTGTGTGGTGTGGTGGTGTGTGGTGTGATGGTGTTGGGGTGTGGGGAAGATGAGAGAGGGAGAAGCAAGGGTGGGGTCTAAGGGAGGGGGTGGAGTGAGATGGGATGTATAGGGATGGTGTGGTTGAAATGCGTATGGGTGGGGTAACGAGAGAGGACTAACGATGAAGGGAGAGGGTGGAAAGGAGAAGGTGGGTAAGAGTGAAGAGAGGAAGTAGGTGCCACTAATTTAATTTGACCAGTGTCTCATTCGGTCGTTATATCATGTGTGTGTGTGTGTGTGAGAGAGAGAGAGAGAGAGAGAGAGCTTCTTTTTTGATGGTTGCAGTTTTAATGTTCTCTTTTGCCACAATTTTAGCTGGGCAGCTGATCAGTGCAATAATACACGACCTTTGTTCATTACTCCATGTAACAATATCAGGGATGTTGCGTTTGAACTAGATTGCTGTTTTTATTGAAAAGTTTCACCACTATATCTTATTTTTAAAGTTGTGGAGATGGAATCTCATGGCTTAGTGGTTAGGGTTTCGGCTCACGATCGTAAGTTCATAATTTCGATTCTAGACGGCGTGTTGTGTTCTTGAGCAAGACACTTTATTTCACGTTGCTCCAGTTTACTCAGCTAACAAAAACGAGTAGTACTTGTATTTCTAAGGGCTAGCGTAGCCACATTCTGTATATCGCTGAATCTCCCTGAGGACTAGATTAAGGTACGCGTGTCTGTGGAATGCTCAGCCACTTGGACGCTAATTTCACGAGCAGGCTGTTCCATTGATCAGATCAACTGTCACAGTAACCGTCATAACCGAAAGAGCAGTAGATAAAGCTGTGGATACATTCTGTCTTCAGTCACTGGCTGTAGTCTTACTGAGGCATCACTACAATATGACTGACTAAAACCCTTCACTGACAACATTTTACCAGTGAACAAGTCGTGGTCTCGATGTTCAAGTGAATCTAACAGTTTTTGTGTGCTCGTTTCAGCTCACGTTCTCAGATCAGGTCACTTGCTATGCAAGTGCCTCTCTGTAATACATACACATTCACATATATATAAATGTGTGTGTGTGTATGTGTGTGTGTATACATACATATGTGTGTATGAGCGTGTATATGTATGTATAACTATGTGTATATAGATATAAACAAACTAACATTTGTTTTTCATATGCGTTGAAATATATATTGTAAGATACAAATAAGATGATAATTTATTTTCGAAACGCCGTTAGAACAGCAGAAAAATTGGGTAAATTACCCTTACAAAGCGGAAAAATTTGTCAACAAACTCCGACAGAGCGCTTTACTATTAAGCTAAACTACCCGCTGACAAATTTACACGCAATTTTAGACGCTATATAACCAGATGTGCTACTGCGTTATGTATGTATGTATGTATGTATGTATGTATGTATGTATGTATGTATGTATGTTATATCAGGTCACTTTCGAGTGCTACTGGTAACCCAGTACAACCTGTTGCATGGTCGGGTCGTCGGCGACTAAACCGGCAACCCCACCAAGCTTGCTTGGTGAGGAGGGTGTTTATTGGACACCCTGCGGGATGAAAAACAAAACCCGTCAAAGGGCGGAGGAACTTTTGAGAGTCAATGACCATCCAATAAATGTCTTAAGGCTGTATCATGCGCGGGGACATAGAAATAATCGGACTGAATACCCGATCGCGCGGTTAAACCATTGGGAGTGAAGGACTCCTAGCCTTTGTTAGGGCATCCTTCTAGAAGGTAACTCAGGTAACTGGGATAACTCAGATATAAAACCTGCGGCTATGTGGTTACCGATGATGTTGACTTGTTCTTCTTTTCGGATTATGGCTGCTGTTGCTTAGTGAGTGGGATTGACTCAGTGCACAGCCTTTCCTCAATTTTAAAAAAATCTTCTTGCACAGGCATTGCACGATAACAACATTGATTAAGCTTCGTGCAATGGTCATACTCGATAACGAGGGGGCAGCCACCATGTATGTATGTAGACCTGATCTTGGTATTCGAATTTTCCATCATTAAAGAGCAGGTTTGTTGCCTAGAAATAAAGCATTTTCATTAGAATTTATACATCAATGGGTTAGTATTGTATTTTTAAACATGTATGCTTCAATGTGAGTTTGTATGCATATATACATGCAGACATATATTTTTATGTGCAAACACCAGAGTAAGCATCGACACCATCGCGTGTATCAATCTGTATGTGTTTATTTGTGTGAACATTAGTTTAAATATATTGATCCATGTTTATTTGTGCGTATTTTGACTCTGTCTTACATAGTTTATCGCCTTAATCGCCTATTTAGGCTCCTCCTTTCTGGTTTTTGAAACCCAGCTTTCAAGATTGGTACTGAGACAGTTAATTATATACATATATGCGTGTATGCATGCCCACAAGTATGTATGTAAGTATGTGTGTATGTATGCATGTATGTATGTATGCATGTATGTATGTATGTATGTATGTATGTATGTATGTATGTATGCATGCGTGTATGTATGTAAGTATGTCATTGTTCAGTTTTATGTCAAGATTTTTGCCAATAGAGAAAGAGCCGATTTCTAACCTAGATTCAAGGATCCTTCATTGGAATTTCAACATCAACAACAGGAAATTTTTATATGTATGTATATATGTATGTATGTATGTATGTATGTATGTATGAATGTATGTATGTATGTATGTATGTATGTATGTATGTATGTATTATGTATGTATGTACGTACGTATGTATGTATGTATATGTGCAGATTTGTATGTTTTGCTTTATGTATGTATTCTCATGCATATAGTTGCATATCTAGACATGTTCATATATACTTAAATGATAAACTTCTGGAAAGTTTTACAGATTTTTACAGTTCCAGTGATGGATTGGATCAGTAGTCTTCAAATCAGGTTTCTCCTTTCTGGCTTTGAGAAGCCTAATTTCTCAAGATTGGTATTTAGACAGTGTGTTACATATCCCAGGGCCCCAATAATTACAGGTATAAATAAACCTGAACTTGTAATCTGGATAGAGTAACTGCAGATTTCTCAAAAGTTCGGCATAGATAATCTCTTTTTCACTGATCTTCAACTTTATGTTAACATCTGCTGGGCAGCTAATTTCCACAACTGTGCACAGTTTCTCTTGTCTATCCCAAATCATTATATCAGGTCTGTTGTTCTTACATTTTACTCAGGTTTTCACTGAGACATTCCACCAGTACTCCTTTCTATTATGAATGGCTATGACTTCTACCATACTGTGGGTTCTTATTTCTTTGTCCTCGGTATTATCCTTTCGGCGGATCTCGTTATGCAGTAGCCTACCTACAACATCATGTTTCATCTGTAGCTAACACCCTGATGATATTTTGCTTGTATGTATGTATGTATGTATGTATGTATGTATGTATGTATGTATGTATGTATGTATGTGTGTGTGTGTGTATGTATGTATGTATGTATGTATGTATGTATGTATGTATGTATGTATGTATGTATGTATGCATGTGTGCTTTATTTTTCGAAGTTTTCACCAGTGGAGAAAGAGCCAGTTTCGAACCTAGAGATATGGCTCTTTCACTAAAATTTAAACAACATCAGCAATGTACGTGTGTATGTAAGCGGATATGTATATGTTTATGCATGCATCAATAAATGTATGCATGTATACATATATATATGTACATATGCGTGAACATATATATATATATATATATATATATATATATATATATATATATCCATGCATATACTTACTTATGCAAGTGTATGTGTGTATATGTAAGTGCATTCCTACACATGTGTATATGCAGTTACTAGTCTTCTGGAATGCTTTATATATTTTCACAATGCCTTTATTGACTTATAGTAGCAATTTCCTAACTAGTCGTGTTCTTTCGGATTCTCAAGATTAGTTATGAGATAAGTTTGTTCCAAGTGCCCAGTAATTATTCGTATAACTCTAAAGTTTACTTCCTATAAAGTAACAGCAGATTTTTTTTTATCTTGACCACCACTTCAGCCTTGGTTTTACAAGAAGAGCAATGGTGTCTTTCTCAATCATACCCTCCACATAGTAAACCATGAGATTACAATCGGGGGAATTAGGAGGCCAGAAATTGAAGATGGTGAAGTCGTAGAAATTCTCCGACAACCACTTCCGACTTTTTTCGGAAGTATAACAAGGAGCTGAATCCTGCTGAAGCACACATATGGCCTTTCATCAACAACCCTTTCCAACCAAGGCTTGGCCACAGTCTCCAGCCGCTTCACATAGCCGTCAGGATTGAGTCTAAGGCCTTGTTCAAAGTTGTTGGATGAACACCCGGTGTGCAAAGGCAGCCTGTTGTGTTCCTTCCTGCTAGCCAACCTTTGTAGTCCCTATTACAGGTATCCATGTCACGTCTTACAGCCTTTACAGCAATCATGCAGGATTTAATTAGTAGTCGTGATATCATTTTGATAGCCAGCGCAAATCATCATAATACAAGTAACTCTTTTCCAATATTCAGGTGGCCACCATTTCAGCTAACATTTTTCAACTACGATTTTAATATTTATGCTCTCCAACACTGTTGACTATTCATCAATACATCAAGCTGTCCCTGAAAAAATAAAAGAAACATAAAAATTCGTCAAATGTAGCCTGCACACCCTGTACATACATCTGTATGTGCAAACATAATACATATAGGTTATGTATGCGTTAATCGCTTTTTGGATCAAGCATCATTCTAGTCTTACAGAGAAATTATATACTTTACTGTGTTGAGGACTTGAATTACAAACTTTAAATGTCCAGTTATGAGTCTCCTTTTCAAGAAACAGGTTTAGGAATAATGCACATATCAGCTTCTCTTTAAAATCATGGCTCTAAGCAATGGAAAGCGGTTACGAAATAGTAATTAAATACATATGCAACCTCTTATCTCTAAGAATTCTTTTTTCATCACAACTACATATTTACATTTATTTAAAAAGAATATTTCATATTCTATCATAAAGCTACGTTCAATTCCAAATTCTTCTGAAGGAATGTTTGAAACGTTTTTGTTTATGAAGTGATATCGCCCTAATAATCTATGCTAAAATCTTCTTCTCACCCAAATATGAGCAATATGAAGAATGCTGAAAACGCTACCATTTGTTGTGCAAATACGTCGGATAGTTTCAGGAAAGAAATTATTTTGACGCTCTGCTCGGTTAAAGAGGGCGTTAACGTAAATATAAAATCCTTTAATATGCCATAAATAAAACGAGGGCTACTTACGAATTCAAATTTAATTCTATTGATGTTCATAATATTTCTCACAGCAAATTGCATTCAGAAACAATTGCATTAATTCTGTACACGTGCGTGCGATCGCGCGCGCACACACACATACGCACAAAGGGTATAAAAAAGAACTGCATTTGATGTGTGAATATCTTCTATCTTTTACTTGTTTCAGACAGGATGTTGGGGCACCTCCTTGAAGTGTTTAGCTAAACAAATTGCTTCCAGTCACCTCTTTTTTAGAGTCTGGTACTTCTATCGGCTTCTTTTCGCTGAACTGCTAGTTTACGGGGAGGTAGATAAGCTAACACCAGTTGTCAAGTAGTAGTGAGGGACGAACACAAAGACACATACACACATATATACACACACATATATAGACACACACACACACATATATATATATATATATATATATGCGACAGGCTTCTTTCAGTTTCCAAATCCACTCACAAGATACCTACCAGAGGTGTCACGCACATAATACATATGTGTGTGTGTGTGTGTGTGTGTGTGTGTGTGTGTATTGACCACATAGGTCGCATATGATGGTCGGTGGAGGCCTTCGTTGCAGTTGTTGTCAGGTTTCTCGTCGTAGTTGTTTATCCTCTTCCCTTCTTTAAGGATGTTCTTCAATGTGTCCCCCGTTAATCTTGATGGCTTCACGCCGCGTTGTTCTATCCTATGTGTGTTGGTTTCAGTATCTAGGATTGACGTTGGCGCTGTTAATCGTCTGTTTCAGTTGGTCTTTGTAGCGTCGGATCGTGCTGCTGCATTATCTCCTGCCGGTTCCAAATTCGCTGTGAAGAATTTGATGTGGCAGTTTGATGCCAATCATACGGTGTATACAACCTGTCCATTTAAGACGTTGTTTGAGGATGATGGTCTCAATGCTGTTGGCTTTGAATCATTCAAGGACTGCAAGATTATCTACATTGCAATCTCATTTGATATTTATATCTGACGAAACCGTTCGAGTTTTAGTATGTCCCAGCGGCACAAAGTTCACGTCTCACAAGCACAGAGTAAGATGGAAACAAACACAGTGTGATATACTATGAGCTCTGTCTGAATCTTTTGGCTCTTGTTTCCGAAGACACTCTGAAAGAGTTTTCCAAAAGCGACATGGAGATTTCAGATCCTGTTCTCGATATCTTGCTCAAGTCATAATATGTGGAGAGGTTGCTTCCAATGTAAGAGAATATATCTACTTGTTCAGGTGATATGTTGAAAATGTTGATGTTGGAATCTGGAAGACCTGAGTTCGGAGAAGTTTGTGCAGGTATTTTGGTCTTCTGAATTTTGATTGTCTGACTGAAACTATCATGCGTATTTTTGAAGTTGTTGACCGATTCCTGTATTTTTCAGATGAATGAGCTGGCGAGGTATTGTTACCAGCATACTGCAGATTAGTGACAAGAGTTCTGTTGGTCAGGTTTTATGATCGAAATCTCGACAGATTCTTGAGTCCACCATCAAAGGGACACTTGATTCGTCTACCAAGGTTTAAGGTGGAATTTCGTAGAGCATGGCTGTAAGGTACAGAGAGAACGAGATTAGAGAAAGTACGCATCTCTGTTTTAACCAGTAGGTGATCAGAAAATCTTCTGACGTGTTAACTTGGCATATCACCCATTCTGTCAGCTAGAGAAGTTTCTATTGTCCTTTGTATTTTTCCTGTAACTTTCTTGTATACAATATCATCTCAAATATATAGAGCTTCGAAACCCTTACAGAGATTCGGGTAACAGTTTCTGTAAGATAACTAGGAGACAGTTCAGCAGTATTCTGGTAGAGTTTTCCCTAAGATGGAAAGGGGAATATACCACGGTAGTCTACGAATCCGGCTATCCCCTTTCTTAAAAACTGTAAGTACGATGGCATTCTTCAAATTTCCCACATTCTCAGAATGGGGTTTGCTAACCTTGCTCCTAAAGATTGACTGCCATTTTGGTTGAGTACTAGAGACATGTCTAAATCAGATGGCTTCCTTAGTCTCATCTTATTGACAGTATTTCTGAATTCACGAAGAATTGGATGATGCAGAGGCACTATTTTAATAAAACCCTCCGCTGCAGTGGAATTCTTATGTAGAAGAACACTGAATTGTTCCTTTCAGCAGTTCAAGTAACTGTGGCTGTCGGTGAGAATATTGGTGATGTTGGCAGTCTTCAAAGTAACTGTTGTAGTTCGGTTTGGACGGTATAGTTCTTTAATACAGGCGTAGAAATTTCTAAAGTATATATCTCTGGAGTATATATCTCTGAAGCTTAGTAGGCGTCTCTGTCTATCAGCTATTTTGAATCTCTGTGATATGGGTTTGACATACTCGATTGAGGTCTTGGAAGTGTTTTAGCTCATGCTTAAAGTTGGGTCTTGTTTAAGGGATAGGCAAGCATCTCTTAGCGTTGATGAATTTTGAAACCTCTTAGTTGTTTTCATATGGCTCTTCCTTTTCGTTAAGCCAATGGTGTTCTCAGCAGCTTCTTTAATGTGTTTCGGATTGTTGTTCACTCTTCCTTGGTGGTTTTGGTGTTATCGGGGCTGTTTGCCAGCTGGTCTTTGATGTATTCTTGGAGTCTTAACGTATCAACCTTTGGCTGTTACTTTAACTAGTGGCTTAACAAACAGAAATTCTGAGTCGTCTAATAAGGAGTTTGTGGACCGTCAACTGTCGTCTGTTTTTATTACTGTCTTGATTCTGTGACCAGTGATGATGTAGTCAAAGAGATGCCAATACTTAAAACGTGGATGTACCCAGTAGTCTAATAATGGATCTCTACCGTTTCTATACTGAATATTCCAATTGTTCAATCACTTGAATTATCTCGTTGAATTACATTATAAGTAGCAATGGATTCCACAAACACTTGTAACCTTCACATAATCCTCAGACAAATTCTATATGACAATGGTAACAAGAGTAGGCCTTTGAACTACAGCAGGGTCCTGTAAGTTCCGTTTACCCAATTTCATTCAAAAAAATTGGACTGAGTTGAGGTTATGGTGAAAGAGACTTTGCCATAACGTCTAGCAACTGAATCGTATCGAGTACTTGATGATTGCGATGCGAGTTTATAAGCCACTCGGCTATGTCTACATGAGCGTATATGTCTTTCGCTGATGTACTTCGGCGAAAGATATAAGCATCAGTGAAAACAGGAAAAGCCGGTGACTCCTCTTTATCATTCTTGCTGTCAGATATGCAGAAAACAACAACTGGTCCATTAGAAGCTTGTTATCGAGGAAGCTATCGTATACTGTCTCTTGCGTTTTACTTATTTCAGTCATTGATTGCGACCATGTTGGAGCACCGTCTTGAAGAGTTTTAGTCGAACGAATCAACCCCGGTCATTATTTTGTTTAAGCCTGTCACTAATTCTATCGGCCTCTTTTGCCGAACCGCCAAGTTTCGGGGACATACATAAACCAACAGCGACTGTCAAACAGTGGTGGGGGACAAACACAAGCGCGCACACACAGATAGATACACACATACACACACACATACAGGTACACACGCACACACACACACACACACATACAGGTACACAGGCACACACACACACAAACATATACATACGACGAGGTTCCTTCAGTTTTCGTCTACCAGGCCCGGGGCTATAATAATAGACACCTGCCCAAGTGTCATGGTGTAGGACTGACCCAGAACCATGTGGCTGGGAAGGAAACTTCTTACCACACAGCCACGCCAGCGCCTAAAGTAATATATAATACATACATATATATACAAATTATATACGTTTTTATTATTATTTTTTTGCAATTTACTTAATCATTGACATTTTATTGTTATTTTAATTTTAATATTTCTTTTATATGTAATTTTCTAGATGGTGTAATTTTATTGTTCATTTTGAATTGATAAAAGGTGGGTTTTTTCTAATTTTTTATATATATATTATATTGTGTGAAATTTGATTTAGTATTTCTAAATTGATTTTTTTCCTTGTAAGTTTTGGATGTTATTCCCTCAAATAATAATAATTATTATATATGTATGTATGTATGTATGTATGTATGTATGTATGTATGTATGTATGTATGTATGTATGTATGTATGTTAGATATGTATGTATGTATGTATGTATGTATGTATGTATGTATGTATTATGTATGTATGTATGCATGTATTTATATATATATTCAGAGTATCCAACAGAACTATTTCGTTACCTTGCAAGATTTTTTTAACCACTCATTTAATGCAACTTTAACATATTCTGAAGTTTTATTTAAAGAGGAGAAAACCTTAAATAGTTTTAAATATCTAAATTGTGAGGGCGCGTGGCTTAGTGGTTAGGGCATTCGGCTCATGGTCGTAAGGTTGTGAGTTCGATTCCCGGCGACGCGTTGTGTCCTTGAGCAAGACACTTTATTTCACGTTGCTCCAGTCCACTCAGCTGGCAAAAATGAGTTGTACTTGTATTTCAAAGGGTCAGCCTTGTCACTCTCTGTGTCACGCTGATTATCCCCGAGAACTACGTTAAGGGTACACGTGTCTGTGGAATGCTCAGCCATTTGCACGTTAATTTCACGAGCAAGCTGTTCCGTTGATCGTATCAGCTGGGACCCTCGTCGTCGTAACCGGCGGAGTCTTCTAAAATGTTAGATATATATATATGTATGTATATATGTATGTATGTATGCATGTATGTATGTATGTATGTATGTATGTATGTATGTATGTATGTATGTATGTATGTATTATGTATGTATGTATGCATGTATTTATATATATATTCAGAGTATCCAACAGAACTATTTCGTTACCTTGCAAGATTTTTTTAACCACTCATTTAATGCAACTTTAACATATTCTGAAGTTTTATTTAAAGAGGAGAAAACCTTAAATAGTTTTAAATATCTAAAATATCGATAATCTAAAATATAAATGTCAGTTTATATTGGCTTTGTCTGGTGGAAGAGTTTGTGTCCGTCACCAAATAGGACCCACGAGACAAGCAGTATCAATGTAGTAGCAGATGCCAGGAAAGCATGAATAACGAGAGAATTTCAAAGGTGGTTGACGTTATAGTAAGATAAGACTAGATATAGTGGTTAGTTTGATGTATGAAGAAGGATACAATATGGGTGACGATACGCGGAAAGTTGAAAATTTTTATAGTGTATGAGTGGAGGTGGCATGAGACCAGGCTGCAACGAAGTGCAGAGAACACTGGAGTTACGACAGAAAATGCAAAACCAATAACATGTGTAGTGGGAAGAAACTGGAGCAATTTTGTACCAGTTAGACAGATGAGTTTTCCGATGCGGTCTGAAATTATTTGAAATAACATTTAAGTTTAACATTTTGCCGAATGCAATAATTGTAAAATGGATTTAGTTTAAATAAACAACAGTAAAAGGAGGAGAATTGTTCAGAAAGGATTATTTATATGTTTTGAGATTAGTAATTGTTTTAGATTGACATTAAAAAAGAAGTTATCCGACTAGAAAAGCTTTAGAATACATGAAGTAATAAAACAAAGGAAACAAATTTCCTTACAATTATAATAATTTCAAACTATAAATCCATAACACTAACCAGATTAACTTGACAAATGGATTAAGAAGGCTGAATCCTCTGTAAAAACATATTGGCTATAATCTATAGTGCTTTTCAGTAATAATTTATCATTCGTAAATTTCATCTCAACTGAATTTAGCAGCACACAAAAAAAGTTCAATTTTCTATTTCAAACTGCTGACATTTTGGCATTTCGCAATTTAAATTTCGACGTATTTTTCCTTAGAAAATCTGTTTCTCATTAAACGCTTGGCATATATGTAATCCTACTTTTTATTGACCTTAAAAATTATGTATTAAAGTTAAGTTTTAAAATATATATATAAATAAGACCGATTTTATTGAAAACAATCTGGCAAATATTTTCTCAAATTGTTTACATTAAGAAAATGGTAAAGATAAAAAGTAGAGATAAGCGTGAAATTTTACATAATGAACCTTTGAAAGTAACTAAATTGTATTTAAGTATCTTAATATCAGCGTCAAATGCTAAAATTTAATCGTATTCAAATACCATTATAGTATTTAGAAAAAAAGAAAATATTCCGATGTCAAAAAAATATTTTCGAAATAGTTTTAGCTTATTAAATGGAAGTAAATAAAGCGGCGTCTGAGTAATAAAAAATAATATAAGAATTTCTTTAAGCACGTGTTCTCAGTATTTATAAAATTCGGCTTGACATTTGCAAAAAATATGTTAACTTCCTGACTAAAGAAACGTAACAAACTAAAACAAAGACGATCTCGACCTTGAACACAATTCTTTGCTTGCCACTGGGGCTATTGTTTCATTATCACAGCCACTCCATTGCACAGATAATAATTATATTAATAATTCCACTCTGTCTCACAAGGCCCCGTACAATCAATACAAAACGTATGGCATTGGGAGGGGTTACAGAACACGTGGGAATGTGCGCGTGCACGCTTACACACACACACAAACACATACATGCATACATACATGCATGCATACATACATACATACATACATACTACATACATACATACATACATACATACATACATGCATGCATACATGCATGCATGCATACAGGCATACGACCCACACACACACACACAATCCCAAAATAGCTGGACTAGCATATCTCGAAGAAAATTTGGATGTGAAACGCTCAGAATTACCCAAGAAGAAGAGAAATGGTTGAGAAACATTGATTTAGGAACCGTCGGTGACTTGATGTCAGGTTCGAATATGAAACGTTGTCCTCTTCGTTTCCTTGAGAATGTCTATTTCCACTCCCCATAGCATGTTCATCGTACACATTTTATTGATTTTTCTACATAAGTCTTGCCGACGCAAATGAAGACGAGACTCTCTGGAATATCTTTGACCATATATGTGAGCATTTGTATATATGCATGTATGTATATATATATATATATATATATATATATATACGTGTATGCGTGTGCGTGCGGGGATGCGCACGTGTGTATGCATGTATGTATATGTGTGTGTTTGTGTGTGCGTGTGTATGTGTGTATGTGTGTGCATGTAAAGAAGGTATTGGAATGTTCGCCAGGTTTGTAGATTTAAAGTGATGTTAAAGTGGTGTGAACACGAGCCAGAATATTTCTCCATAGAGAATGAATATACTATTTGAGCAAGGAGATCAGATATGATCGCGGAAGACAAGAAAAACAGTGTAAGTTCATTGACTTTGCAATCCCGTATGGTAGAAAAGTGGAGATCAGATAAACTGAAGTTGACAAAATATTAGAGCCTAGCCAGAGAGATAAAGAGGCTGTGAAAGATAAATGTGAAAATTGTTCCTGTGGTAACTGGTGTACTTGGCGCAACACCCAAACTGCTGTCTATTGGAATTGAGACATGTTTTGTTGACTGCAAGAAAACTACCATTTTGTATTCTATAATAATCCTATGAAATATTCTTGAGATTTGAGGTTTGCTCTCAGTCAGACCGCAGAATAACAACCCACTAATTTAATTGCCATGTAATAGCTTTTGTATAATAATTATTTCTGATTTAGAAAAGTTACTAATTTTGAGGGAAAGAGTTACTTCGACAACATTGAACCCAGTACTAGAAGGATGGGAGGTAAAGCTGACTTTTGAGCTCAGAAAGTAAAAAAGAAACGAAAGAAATACTGCGAAGATATTTCCAATGTTTTGACAATTCTGCAAATTGAATATTTCTAACATCGTAACAAGGCTAGAAATTTAGAGTGACAGAAACACTTGATAATATAGACACTAATGTTTGACTAGTACTTATTTTATTGATACTGGAGAAGAAGGATGGAGAAAGAGGATTTGTGTTATGATTACAAAGATGACAAAATGGGGATATTATAAAGACAAATTTTAAAAAACAGTGTTTTAAATAGAGAGCAGAAAAAAAAACGAGATAAAAATATTAGAATATATACAAAATATGTATCCCAAAAGGCTCTTGCCATAATTTCTAAAACAGAATTGGCAGAAGGTGAACAGCCTGTCTTCAGCCCCCATAAACGTGTCTACCACACAACCTTTTGCAGTATTATCACCACACGGAAAAATTGCTTGCCTTTCTTTAAAAAAGGAAGGAGAGCCACTTTCATGGTAAACTAGACTGGGAGCTGTTCAACATAACTCTATCAATCAGCAATTTTCAGATACTGAAGAAATGCATGGAGAACGGTGTCGTTGTTCTCTTCCCATTAGTGTAAACTTCCATTCAAGCTACACATTAACAAATGGCTCCACGAAAAATAAATAGAATGTAACAGGAGCCTGCAAAACATTCGGTCTACAGAAACAGTGAATATTGACTAAATGGATTTTTTGTTCTCAACTATACAGTTGCAGTATCGAGTAAACCTAGATTGATCCTAATAGAGTTAGACTTCCAGCAACCAAAGACATATGCAAAGAAAATATACTATATGCAATAGAAAAATATACGAATAAAGATTTATCTTTCAGTTCTATATTTAAGAGATGGGGAATTGTACATTATTTACATTTTTACATTTGACAGATATTTGTCTTCATCTTGTTTGTTGTTAACACAACGTTTCGGCTGATATACCCTCTAGTCTTCATCAGGTGTCTTAGGGAAATTTCGAACCTGGGTTCTCATTCCTAAGGTATTTTCCGATGTTGTTGTTGTTATTATTATTATTATTATTATTATTATTATTATTATTATTACTATTATTATTATCATTATTATTATTATTATTATTATTGCTTTACATTTGCACAAGCTGGCTCCAAGTCTCACCCAGAGACCTCAAGAGACAACAAGTTGGAAGTTCGTGTTGGTGTTATGCCTAGGGTGCCATATATTTGGTTTTGTACTTAATAATAATAATAATAATAATAATAATAATATATAATAATAATAATATATAATAATAATAATAATAATATATAATAATAATAATAATAATAATAATACTAATAATAATAATAATAATAATAATAATAAAAAAAATGTACGAAAATCTACACGTGCGAAATAATGTGACAACAGAAATAAACGGACCGGTACCCTACGAAAATGACGACCGTCAAAATAATGGGCCGGACGTTGTACCTCATGTCCCGCAAATAAAACCCAAAAGACGTAAATAGACACGTGAGGAATACATTTCTATCTTACACGCATACTTCACAGCAGTGCTCTACCCAAAAAATGAAAATACAACAACACATACATATAAAATATGGAAGGAAAATAATAGAGATATAGACTAGGATACAGCAATGAACCCTAATAAATTAGCTAACGTACGAAGATACATTATCAAAGCCAAAAAAATATCAGAAATAGAAATAGAACATTTAAAAGAAAAAATACACCAGGAAAATGTAGATAGAAGCCGCACAACAATGCCCAATAATATAAACACTGAAACTGTAAAACACGAAGACAAACGCAACATTCCCAACAAACACGATGTAAACAACGGAGGGGAGCCTAATGATTATGATAATATAAAAAATAAAATAATCAAAGAACTGAAAACCACAGAGCTCAAAATGGACCACCGACCATACCTCCCAAGAATAAAAATAAACGAAATAACAACACCAATTATAAACAGCATAAACCTAGCCGTCACTGAACTAATAGCCACTGAAACAAAAAAAAAGTGATATCACTGAGCTAAATGACTTAATATACGCAGCAGCCACTGCAGCCACAAAAGAAGCTGGATACTCACCCAAACCCGCCCAAACAGGAGTACCACCACCCAAACAAACCCTGTGGATAAATAACATCCAAAACAAAATTTAAAAAATTAGAAAAGACCTGTCGATTCTTAATGAAATCAGCAAACAAGCAACGCTACTGAGCAACAAAAAGAGAACAAAAATACTCCGCAAATATAACATCACAGAAAAAGATTTGCCGGAGATAAAAGAAAAGCTGAAGCAAGATATCCTTGCCAAAGCTCAAAGGATCCGCCGGTACGAGAAACGCCAACGCTTCTTTGAACAAAACGAAAAGTTCAACTCCAACCCCAGAAAGTTCTACCAAGAACTGGGCAAAAATAAAATAGAAGCCACTGCAGCACCAACGGCAGAAGAATTGGAAGAATTCTGGAGAGAAATATGGTCGGCGAACGAACAGCCAAAAAAAAGGAGTATCAAAATAACAAACTCGGCATCCGAACAACTTTGGACCCCCATAACAACTGAAGAGGTCACCCAGGCACTGCAAAGACTAAGCAACTGGAAGGCACCTGGGCATGACAAGATCCCCAACTTCTGGTTGAAATATCTAACAGGAATGCACAAAAAGCTGGCTGAAAGCTTTAACAACATACTAGCAGAGCCAGAGACAATGCCTGAATGGCTCACGAAGGGGAAAACCATCTTAATTCCCAAATCAAATGAAACAGCAAAACCAGAAAACTACAGACCAATAACCTGCCTCCCTACTATGTTCAAGGCATTTACTGCAGTGATATCGCAAAGGCTGAACAAGCACCTGGACGAAAACAAACTGTTCCCAGAAGAGCAGAAAGGATGCCGCAAAGGCTCATATGGCTGTAAAGATCAACTAATGATTAATAAAGCCATAACTGAAGACAGCCACAGAAAGAAGAAAGGCCTCAGTATGGCCTGGATTGACTACAAAAAGGCGTTTGATAGCATCCCCCACACACGGATCCTCGAAACACTAGCCATTAACAAAGTAGCACCAACAATCATAAAATTCATAGAGCACTCTATGAATAAATGGCAAACAGTGCTACACCTCCAAACAAAAGAGGGACTCATGAAAACCAAAGACATCCCCATTAGAAGAGGAATATTCCAGGGAGACACGCTCTCTCCACTCCTTTTCTGCTTGGTACTGTCACCTCTATCTGATATACTAAATAGAACTGGATGCGGATATAAATGTTACGGCAAAACGATCAGCCACCTTTTATATATGGATGACCTAAAACTATACGCTGCAAATGACAAACAGCTGGAAACACTATTAAAGACAGTTCATGGATTTACCAAAGAAATAGATATGAAATTTGGATTAGAAAAATGCGCCAAAGTAACCATGAAAAGAGGAAAACTAGTTAAGAGTAACAACATCACACTAGATAAAACCAATGAAATAAAAGAATTAGACCAAAGCCAAACTTACAAATACTTAGGAATCCATGAACTAGATAAGACACAACACACACAAATGAAAGAGAAAATAAAAAAAGAATATTATAGACGAGTTAGATCAATACTAAAAACAGAGCTCAATGCTAAAAACAAGATAATAGGTATCAACACTTTAGCTGTCCCAGTTATAAGTTACAGCTACAATATCCTTAACTGGACACGAAATGAACTGTCCAAAATAGATAGGAAAACAAGAAAAATAATGACAGGATCTAGGATGCATCACCCAAAATCTGACATAGAAAGACTATATATACAACGTATAGAAGGTGGTACAGGCCTTATACAGCTGGAAAACTACTATAAAATAACCACCATAGGACTGCAAAAATATCTACTTCAGAAGGAAGGAAAACTGATCCAGATAGCGGCAAAACACGAGCAAAACAAAAAACTGTTCTCAGTATTTAAGGAAGCTGACAAATACAAACAAGAAATCATACCACCTAATAAACATGAAGAAGAAGAAGAAGAAGATGAAGAAACAACAAAAGCTATAAAACAAATGAAATCCAAACTAAAAATAGAACAGCAACGAACCATGATAAAACGATGGCAAGAAAAGCCCCTTCATGGTAAATACTGGACTAAACTAAACGCAAAAGAAATAGACAAAGAAAAATCCCAGCAATGGTTGAGAAGCTCAGGACTCAAAGCAGAAACAGAGGGATTTTTAATTGCAGCACAAGACCAAAGCCTCCCCACCAGAAATTACCAAAAACATGTAATGAAAAGAAATATTATAAGTAACTGCAGAATATGTGGAGATGGACAAGAAACAATAAATCATATTATCTCTAGCTGCCCAGTCCTGGCTAAGAAGGAATATATTCACAGACATGACAGAGTTGGAACCTACATACATTGGAAGCTATGCCAACATTATGGAATAACAACAGAAAAAAGATGGTATAGGCACACACCAGAAAAGGTCACAGAAAACGAGAAAGCAACCATACACTGGGATATGCCGATACACACAGATAGAGAAATTAAGGCCAACAGACCAGATATAGTTGTCAGAGATCATGAAGAAAAAAATGCTTTCTAATTGATGTATCAATACCGGCAGATGACAACGTGTCTCTAAAAGAAATGGAGAAACTCTCAAAATACAAAGACCTGGAAATAGAGGTAACTAGAATGTGGAATCTGAAAACAGAAACAATTCCTATCATAGTAGGTGCATTAGGCATGATAAAAAATATTCAGACAAATACATAACAAAGACACCAGGACTTACAAACACATATAACATACAGAAAATTGCACTACTAGGCACTGCACACATCCTACGCAGAACACTTTCCATACAATAACCATCAGAGCATCACAACAAATCACAGCACATACCCAAGGCACACAGAGCTGCGCTCGGTAGTGAAGTGAAAGCACGCTATAAAAATAAAACTACTGAATAATAATAATAATAATAATAATAATAATAATAATAATAATAATAATAATAATAATAATAATAATAATAAGTGTTGTACTAGTGAATGCCTAAAAAACCATACGAAAATTATGTTTGTTTTAAAGCTTGAGATTACATAGAAAGTATTTTGCGTAGGATATGAGCAGTTCCCATGAGCACAATCTTTTGAATTCCTGCCATTTTGGGGTTTCCTGGTATCTGAGTTAGGTCGCAATCAGCCCCTTTTGCTATCATTCCCAGGGCACCAATGACAACAGGTATTGTTTTAGTCTTCAGGTTCCATATTTTGCTAATTTTTATTTCCACATCTTTATATTTGCTCATATATTTGCTTATAATAATAATAATAATAATAATTATTATTATTATTATTATTATTATTATTATTATTATTGTTATTATTATTATTATTATTATTATTATTTATTATTATTGAGTGAGAGAGCAGTGCATGCCATCAAAGTGACACTGGGGTAAAATATACGAAGCCCAGTATACCCATCATGACTACCCGTCTGATAAGGGTACACCAGGCACATGCATCACAACCATATGTGCTCGACATGGTGATCTCATAACAAGATAAACAGCACATGACCTTGCGGGTGGGGCCCAGTTAGAATGTTCTTCTGGTAGAGTATCCCATCCCACTCAAAAGGTCCTTGAATAAGGGTTGTTTAAGGATGTTGAACGAAACACCCATGTTTCCAGAGGTGAATTATTCAAACCCCAAAGAATCCCTCTCAACACATGGCTATGATGCTCCCCCACTACTTCTGCTCGTGATCAGAGATGCACATATCATCAGCCACTAAGGGACATGCTCAACTGGTTACGGTCAAACAACTGACAAGCAAATCTGTGGTATTGAACAGAATATTTGCTGTAGCCCTTTTTTATACCAAGACATTATTATTATTATTATTATTATTATTATTATTATTATTATTATTATTATTATTATTATAGTTGCTGTTGTTGTTGTTGTTGTTAAGGCAGAGTGCTGGTTGAATCGTTAGCACGCTGGGAAAATTCCTCGCAGCATTTAGTCCATTTTGTGCTGAGTTCAAATTCCGCATAACCATTAGAGAAAAGCTGCCCCCCCCCGCTTCCTGTCCAAAAGAGGACAGCGAGATGAACTTTACGATGAAGTCGGTTAATAGCCGGATCCGTCTTGCACGTGATAACTGTTCGACATACTCCACAAGTCAGCAATACTCGAGTATTGAATGTGTGTGCGCGTCACAGTTTCGTCGCTCTGCGCACACCTCGGGTGGGCGTGACTAACGGTACTGCTATAACTGTAGAGTTTATCTCGAATCAGCAATGCCTTCCTGAAGCACTGCCTACTCAGGGGTATGTGGATATTATCCCTGGGCCTCAGCCCAGAGGTCTCCGGAACAGACTAACCAGTTGATTTTCATTGTCGTCCTGGGTTTTCCTGAGAATGTCGTTCTCTTTTCCCATCACTAATCCTCTATAGAAAGTCATTCCAGAGCATTCGCCAGCCGCATTTTCCGATTAGCAAAGAGCTGAGAACGCCTGATGGCACTCTAGGTGCCAGATACCTTGCCTCGGTCTCTGCTTAATCTAGAAGTACAAATCTGTCAAAGAGATGAGTTGTGGAAGAATGCATCAAACAAACGGCGAGCATACTTGCTTACTTTTAAGGAAACGCAGGAATTGATGTAGCTGCAGCCCATGTTTGCCCATCTTTAGCCAGTGCATGCTCAGTCTTCCACGTAGCAAATGTTGAGAGCAAATATACCGTCTGATCAGTGGAACACCCTCTCCACTGATAGCGGAAGAGGAAGCGCTCCATTCTAGTCAGCCATGAAGTGGGGCAAGGCACGATGCTCAGACGGTAGTAGATGACGGATGCGGAATTTGAACTCAGTATGTAAAGAGGTGCTAACGATTCTGTCAGCTCACCTCCTTGTTAAGGAGGAGGAGGAGGAAGAAGAAGAAGAAGAAGAAGAAGAAGAAGAAGAAGAACAACAACAACAACAACAACAACAAGAGCAAGAACAACAACAACAACAACAACGACGACGACGACGGCGACAACAACAATAACAACGACAACAACAACAGCAACAACAACACCAACAGCAACAACAACACCAATAGGAACAACAAGAGGAGGAGGAGGCAATAACATTATGGATAGGTAAAATCGAAGCGTGCCGTAAAATCTTAGGTAAATCTGATATCGCTAAAATCACAGACAAAACTTTATGCGAAAAAGAAAAAGGGGTCCTATGAATCCTAATACATATATACACCTAATACTTATTTTTTGAATTACTTGTGATAATCCCGTTAACTTTATTGGTAAAATAACCTACAACATATGTGTACATAAGGTCAGCATGTGAGCCAAGCAAAACAAGCAGGAATGTAGTTTTGAATGAAAAAAAAAACGAATGACTTCAGTAAATATAACTGATACTTATTATGTTAAACGTCTTACAAGTGATTTACAGCACATGAAATACATTGTTTATACAATACATACACAAGAAAAGAAAGCACGCATAATCACTTGAGACAAACGAGATAAAACGAAATTAAATCTATGCAAAACAAAATGCAACATATATTCTTGACAGGAAATCTGCACTATTTTAAGAGCGATTCAGCAAATCCAGAGATTGATAAAGCAATGCCGGCTAGATTAGAATATATGATGAATTTTATACCGTTAGTTTATTGTGAATAATTCGCTAAAAAGCGATATCTTCTCAGAAGGTTAAATCCGAACGAAAATGCATTTCTTAACATAAGCATCCAACGTAAAAACAAAATTAAAAGAAAATGCTGCACCAGTAAATGCTATATAATGAAGCGTTAAATCTCTATTGTACAACACTATATCCAACACACACGAGCATTATAAAAAGAGATGTATGAGTTAAAGATGAACAAATGAAAGAAAATATTACAGTAGGCATGTTTGCAAATTTATAGATATATAATAAACAATCACAAGATCATAAAACTTGAAATTATTTAACTTATAGACAAAATACATAACGAAAATAAAACAATCTTTCTACACTTAAAATATGACTAACCATATCCAAATGAAAATATCACAACAGAAGCACCACATACAAAATATAAGATCCCGCAAATAAAAGAAAGTAGCACATTAGAGACGACCGTATATAAGTGACAACTCAAAACAGAGTGAAAACAGCAGAAACCACCGATCAGCAAAGTAAATAAATGACAAACACAGAGAAAGATGACTTGAAATTCCAAACAGCTTAAACTCACAAAAACACTCAACCACAACAAAAGTGTTACCCTTGACACATACACACGCACCTAACAACAAGCAGAAGTATTACAACAGAGCCGTTGTAGTTAACAAAAGAGAAGACCTAACAGAAAAATAAAAAATAAACAATAAACAAACTAGAAAATGTCATTACGAAATCAATATATATCTATCAATGTAAACATCTGTCAAAGTTACGAACGAAGAAGCTGCTTTACTAAAAAAAGGGATTAATGTAAGATTTAGCAGGAAATTCTGTTCAACAAACTAACTGAATTTTGACAGAATGAATGAGCGAATCTACTCCGAAATTTTGGTACATTGAGAGAAATCGGGTTTGATTCTAACGGAATTACATTAAAAAAAAAACAGGACAAACTGAAATAATCAGAATTGCGGAAAAAAAGGCCCACCTATACTGAGCTAAACAGGAAAGGAATATAATAACGAGAAAGGATACGAATAATATGTATAATATCAACATAAAAGAAGGCTCTCAGAAATCAAAGGAACACTTTAGACATCATTAGTATAAGCTAACTCAAAATACCAAAAGATTCTACAGGCACATTAAGGAAAAATGAAATAATAGTGAATCCAAAGAAATTAATTTTTTTTTTAGGAGGAAAAACAATCAACACTATAAAATAACAGAATAGATCAGACGAAAACAGGAACAAAATAATAGGATCGCGTGCATAGTCCAATATAACCGACAAGAACACATCAACATATTGATGACTGCATGCAATTGCACAACAACTGGGATTCGACTTTACCAGTGCTCATTGGCAGTTGATAGAAGTTATAAGTGTACCAGAATTAACAATTTGGTTGTTGGTGAGGAAAGAACATTAATATCAAAAATAACGTCTGCTATTATCAGAGCTCGCCCCTACTTCAATACACTTTGAGTGTTAAAGCGAGTAATGAAGAGCTCACATCTAGGCTATGATTTAAGTTGTTAACAAGAAAAGGTTAATTTTACGAACAAGTATTTCTGGTATATTCCACATAATGAGATCTCTTCTCTTCGTCTTTTCCAAATTGTTCTTTGTGTGTTTTGATTTTTTGTCTTTGGTAGGCTTCCAGACAGTTTGTTCTTTTCACTCATTCTCCATTTTTTTCTTGATTACCATAAGATTGGTAGTGGTGCTGAAGAAGGAACCTCAGTGTCGTTCGTTTATAGTATTGAGGTTGAGGCAGATTTTATAGTAACCACTGAAGCTGCCATCGGTGGTGCAACTGGCGGAGTTATTGGGGCTGCTACAGAAGCCAGGACTTTCAGCTCACCTTCATCTTCACATTTCTACTTCTCCAGTTTTCCTGACGAAAACTCTCAAATTATTATTACTACAGTTATATTAAATTGGCTTTTTGCTCTGTAACATTTTCTACGTGTCCGCTCACTTAACCGAGCACAGCCTCAATATAGCTCTTTCATTTTCTATGGTCATTGGTACCTGTAGGTCTGTTGTGAATCCTTTCTGATTAGATATCTCCTTCCCTCACTTCTTCCCTAGTCACCCACTCATGCTACGATACAAAGTTGACAACAACCCAAAGGTAGTTGAACTTTGAACATCATTTTTATATTTCGCGAATATTGGTGCACAACAATATAGTAGATGTATACCTCACAAATCCCGTTTACTTCCTCACAGTATTTCACAGTATCTTCGGTCCTAAACATGAGGAAGTTAACCCTATTGGCCTTGTAAACGAGTAACTCTCCCGACACATCGGATAGGGTTTCTACTTTGAGGTTCACTGAATACCTTCATATTCTTCTGTATGCGTTATAAGGTAACCTTCATCCTTGCCACTTTTTGAATATTCTCCTCAGACAAAGAGATATTGTCTCGCTTCGCACATTTTTTAATAAATTTCGGGGAAGTGTTTTTTTTTCTTCCCCACCCCCACCCTACTTCACTTGAATTTAATCATTTAGCCTTCTTCTGGCTCTGGCAATAAGCAAAACCGCCACAGTGAAATGCATATTTTATTTATGCTTTCACTTGGTGTATGAGTCTGAATAGTGTCAATGTTGTTGCTGAAAAATTGCTAGGATATTTCCTGAAAGTGAAATTGTTTATAGAAATTTTATTAATATTCGTTCTTTTGAAAACATGTCTTTTGGCATACAATATTTTCTTGTTCAGTTTCGTTCTTTATGCTGTGTGTGGTATTCTTGAGTTTTTAATATTTTCTTTTGGAGGCGTGTCTGCTATTTCTCATTGCCATTTTATACATTCATATTGATAAAGAGAAATATATTTGTCTTAAGTTTCATTCTATTTTTATCATCCGAACCCTGTAGTAAGCAAGCCTACTAAATTCTTCAAAGTTTTTTGTATGCACTGGGTACAAGGCCTAAAATTTGTGGGGAGGGGACTAGTTGATTACATTGACTTCAGTGTTCAACTGGTACTTTCTTTATCGACCCCGAAAAACAGATGAAATATTGTCCAGCATGCCAGTGATTCTACCAGCTCATCGCCCTTTTTAATGGTTTCTTACATAGACACAAGGCGTGAAATTATAGCGACCTCAGTACTTGACTAATATTTATTTTACTGAGTCCAAAAGGATGAAAGGTAGAGTCGACCCCGGCTAAATTTGAATTTAGAACATAAAGCCAGAAGAAATGCTGCTAAGCATTTTGCTCGGCATGCTAAAGATTCAGCAAGCTCACCGCCTTAATAATAATAATAATAATAATAATAATAATAATAATAATAATAATAATAATAATAATAATAATAAGGAATTACAAAAGATAGACCGGAGAACACGTAAATTAATGACAATGAACAAGGAACTACACCTCAAGAGTGCTGTGTTAAGGTTGTACGAAAGAAGGAGAGTGGGGATTGGTGTGTTGTGAAGATTGTGTAAGGGAAGATGAGAAGAGCCTGGTTTGGTATGTCAAGGGGAGTAAAGAAATGATTGAAGCAGTAAAAATGCAGGGAACCCTAAAAGTGAACGAAGCCGTAGATCCAACACAATTTAAGAAAGACCAGAGAGAGCAGATGAAAATTTGGCAAGATAAGAAAATGCACATTCACTTCTTGGAGAATAAAGATGAGATTGGTTGGAATAGAACCTGGCAAGGACTGCAGGAAGGAGACTTAAAAGGGCCCACTGAGGCATTAGTGTGCAGCGCTCGAGAACAAGCTATCAGAACAAACTACTCCAAATATTACATTGATAAAAGGTTGTACTCTAAGAAGGGAGAAAGTATAAGCCATATTGTTAGTGAGTGCTGTAAGGTCGCACAACGCGAATACAAAAGGAAACACGACAACGTGTCCAGCTATGTCCACTGGCTGTTGTGCGGTAAAGCAAACCTTGAGAGAGACGAACACAGGCCAAAAGGAGTAACGGAAAACGAACATTACAAAATACTCTGGGATTTTAACATGCAGTGCGACCAACTCATAGAGCGATATCGTGCTCATCCATAAGGATGAAAAAGAGGCAAAGAAAACAGGTGTTGCAATACCAGGAGATTCGAGGGTGAAATGTAAGGAAACAGGAAAGATTGAGAAATACCGGCCACTGCGGGACGAAATAGGAAAGTTATGGGGCATGAGGAAAGTAATGGTGACAACGGTAGTAATTGGAGCATTAGGAGCAGTTTCCAAGGGCTTTGGAAAACATATTATGAATATTGGAGTTCCTGTTAGGCTTGAGGTGATCTAGAAGACAACATTGTTGGGTACAGCTCGCATTCTAAGGAGAATATTGTCTCTTTGAGTCACAGGAGAATGCACTACTTGAAACTTTTGGTGATTTGCTATTGCCTGCTTTGCTTTCAAATAAAGAATAACAGGTAATTAAGAACTATCCGAGAGTCTTTCAGAGTAACAACAACAACAACAACAACAACAACAACAACAATAATAATAATAATAATAATAATAATAATAATATAATAATAATAATAATAATAATAATAATAATAATGATCGTCTGTCATTATGTTCTGAGTTCTAATTCTGCCGAGGTCAACTTTATCTTTCGTCCTTTCGGGGTCGATAAATTAAGTACCAGTTGTGTAATGGTGTCGATCTAATCAACTGGCTCCTTCCCCACAGACGTTTCAGGCCTAGAAAAGTATATTGTGACAGTTACAGAATATAGAAAGTAATGTAACACCAATGACTATATAATCTAACCAAAATATATGTTACACAAACGTAAACAGAATTACTACTTAACCTTAGAATACATCGTACATATTCAAAGAAACTTCTTGGTTTAGTGGTACGGAACGTTTTTCTGGTATCCTTTTAATCTTTTACTTGTTTCAGTCATTTGACTGTGGCCATGCTAGAGCACCACCCTTTAATCGATGATTGGACATATTCCCTATAAGCCTGGTGCTTATTCTATCAGTCTTTTCTGCTGAACAGCTAAATTACAGAGACGCAAATGCACCAACATCGGTGTGAAGCAGTGGTGGTGATGGGACAAACACAGACACAAATAACAAACACACATACATACATACATACATACATACATACATACATACATACATACATACATACATACATACATATAAATGACAGGCTTGGAGGTAGTGGTGATGCTGGGTGGTGCGATTTTGTGGTTTGCCGGTATGCTGAGAGAGATCCAGCGGGCCCCTAACTGGTTCCCCGATCTTAAAGGTGTAATGTGGATGTGTAATGATGGAGCGGCTAGTATGGTGGTGATGCTAGCTGGTGCGGTGGTCTTCCTCACTGTACTTCATGGTAGACAATATTTTGTGTGTATGCCACACCACGTTTCTGGCCTTATCTGTTATCCCAATTGAGTGTCATAACTCTTACTTTGATACTGTTCATAGCTCGTGCTCTTGAAAATGCGACATGTAATTGGCCATGACAAAATACCGGTTGAGGCAAATGTATTCTAACTTTTCAAATGTTTACCCTTGAGCCTTATTAATTGCAATATGCAAGTCGAGGTGGAAACTGAAGTCTGCTTAGTGTGAATGGAATATTTACATCACTTGGGCTAAGTTTAACTCTGGGAATTAGAACTGTACAACCTCTGTTGGATCCTCTTACCAATGATGCCTCTATACAATGTTCATGAAGCTTTTGCACTTTCATGCGAGTTCCATTACATAATCCTTGGCTGATCGAAAGATTTCTTAGAAGCATTACAATAGCCCCTTTTAAGTTGAGGCGATGAGGAGGCATACCGGGTGGAGTGGGTGAGTTTATGAATTCAAATGGATAGTTCTGCACATCCTCTTCATTATTGCAGGACACGGAATCTGTTCTCAAGTACGTTTTAAGTGCTCTGGTATAATATTAAGAACTTTTCATTTATTGCAAGACAGTCAAATTTTTTAGGAGATAAAATGACTCGTTTTTCCATTTCTCCTGGCGTGTAGTTGTTGAAAATTTCTGTGTACAAATATACAAATTGAAATGCAAAAGAACGAAATAGTAAATGGATTTATGAATGAAAGTTTGGTAATTGTGTTTATTTCCACCACGCGATACTTATTATTGCAAACATGTTTTAACTAACCTATACTATACACACACACACACAAATAAATTCATATATATGTCTCGAAATGTAGCGGTAATTTAAAGGGGCCAGCCTTACCATATTCTGTGTGAGGCTGAATCTCACTGAGAACTACGTTAATGTTATGCATGTCTGTGGAGTACTCAGCCATTTGTGAGTTAATTTTATCCTCGTGTGGTAATGTGGTAATGAAAAGTGAAATTGACAGCCAATATTTGCTGTGCCTATGTATCTATGTATCTACTTCTCTTGTGTCACTCTTCTCTCTCGCTTTTGATTTAACAATGTGTATATGTATCTATGTATCTACTTCTCTTGTGATGTGATAAACATTTAAAAACACAAAACGAACGCCGTCACCACTAACTGTCTCTCTCACTCTCTCTCTTTCTTTCTCACTCTCTCTCTCTCTTTCTTTCTTTTACTTCCTCTCTTTCCTTCTCTCTCCCACTTTGCCACTTCAAAGAAATAAGTGTGACGTACACAACAGATACATACAAAAACAAAAAGTAAGTTCCTTGAAAATAAAGAACTGCATCCTCCTCAGTTTTCATCTTTTCCAGCATACTCGAAAAACTAAACGAGTTGACTGCGGTCATTCTTGTATTTGGGTTGAAAAGGTCTAAGAAAACACAATTCAAAATTATGAAAATGAGGTAGTGGCAAGACAACAACCGAAAATATCCGTTTCTCAAAAAAAACAGGTGAAAATTAAGAAAATGAGGTACAAAGGACCAGAAAGTAGGTACTCGTCAAAGAAAATACACGGGTAAAGAAAATATAGTGGTGGTTTAAGCAGAGTACAGCTTTGCTTATTACTATGGAAACAGGCACCAATGTGTCTGTGGCTTTCGATTGAATAAAATTACTCAAAATTTGCAAACTTTAAAAGCTATTAACTTTTTATATATCCACAAAGACAATACAAAGTTGCATTACAGTGTATTTTAACCACTGTTAACGTGGACATGGCGTTACGACATGCTTTGGAAATAATAGTTTCTAGGTCATGTTGCTTTTGTTTATTGCAGGCTCCGCTGGTGTTCGGAATTCTCTTCTCCTTTCTCTTCTTTTTCAGTTCCTCTAGGCAGAAAGACTTCAGGGAATTCTTAGTCCCACATCTATAGTAACGGATTTGTCTGCTTTAAATATTTAGTGTAACGATTCTTTGCACTCACAAGGCGGTGCAGCTCCGAAAATGTTTACCTACTCATATTTTTATTCTGTATAGTTTCCTTCTTTATGTTGTGTAAGCAGATACATTACACTTTATTATTTTTACATTACACTATATTTTTTTCTTTTCATAACTTAAATCCAGTTTATTATAAAGCTTAATCACCTGCCAAATTAAACTTAACATCATCCATCCTAAAAGGATAATCTTACTGTGGTCTCGTGTTATGCTGCACACCCTTCGTCCAAGCTCGCCCTTGTGTACAACTGCGCAACCATTTGTTCTGTGTTACACCAAGTGCTTGCGTGTTCTCATTTGGCAAAATCAGGTTTTTATTCCAGTCCTCCATTGACGTCGTCGGCAGTGCATCGATAGTAATACAACAAAAGTCTTCCTAGGTAAGCGTGAGTCCTCCAGCTGTCTTTCCACTTTTGTCCAACCTGTTTTTGATATTTATCCATCCATTGTGTTCTTTGCCTGCTTCTTGATCTACCGCTCTCTACTCTTCCTTCCATGATAATATTTTCCAAAACTCTGCTTCTTCAGATATGGCCATAATAGATGAGCTTTTATTTTTTCAGTGTTCAGGAGTTGCTATCTTTCACCCATTTGTTGTAACACCCATTCATTTGTCCAGTGATCCTTGTAAGAAACTCGTAACATTCTCCTCTACACCAACATTTCATACGCATTCATTATGTTCTCATCAAATTTGTTCGCAGTCCATGCTTCACAACTATAAATGCCCATTAGTTAAATGAGTACTCACACTAGCCTTGTTTTTAATTTAGTTGGGACACTTTTGTTTGTCCAGATGTTATTAAGCTTTTCCATGTATGTTCTTGTCATGGCTAGCCGCGTACTAATTTCTTTCTTACATGTGGCTTCATCAGAGATTTGGGCTCCAAGATACTTGTACAATTCAAACTGCTCAAGCCCCATACAGTGCGATTTGGCATTAATATTTATGTTCTCTTTTCATACTACCATAACTTAAGTTTTCTTATGATTGAGATAAAGACCATACGCATTTGATACTTTCTCGATTCTATTTATTATTTCTTGTAGTCCGGCTTCAGTCTTGTCAAAAAGACCAGTATCGTCTGCATGCCTTAGATTAGAAATATGCAAGTCATGTACTTTGATGCTATCTTCTTCTTGTATTGCTTTCCGTGTTATCCCCTCAGTATAGATGATGAACAAGCATGGAGAAAAATACAGCCCTAACGAACTCCTTTCCCATTTTTTAACTTACCTGTGTTCTCATTGTTTACTCAAATGCAGGTTTCTTACTGAATGTAAAGTTGCTTGATGAGCTTAATAAAGTGTTTTGGAATGCCGAGATAAGATATGATGCGCCACATGTGGCCATTTATCATTCGCATGTTTCATATAACCATAAGAAGATGGTGGTCCAGAGTCTCAGTCGGCGCCAGGGTATGTTGTGCAGTTTGTGATGTTTGATTCTCATCTTTGTTGAACAAGAATGGAATCTATCTGGTTCTTTGTTATTCCGTCAGATCTCCAAGTAAATGTTCTTGTATGACATTCAAACTGACTGTTGCTAATCCATAATTTGTTTGCGTGGAAGAATTCTGAAAGTCTTCATCCTCTGTCATTTGCTATTTGAATATCATAACTTTTTTTTTTTATTTGAAGTGTTTGTGCTACTTTGGCATTGATGTCTCCCTTAATGCTTACAATACCCAGTTTTGGTGATTTGTCTATTGTGTTCTGTAGTTTTTCATAGAATAGAACAACAATTTCCTCTTCCTCAACAGAAGGTGGTGCATATATTTGTATGATGGATATTGGATGGGGCTTTGCATTTTTCTAATGTTAATTATGCTATCACTGACAGGGTTATATCCCATAACAGACTCGTT
Source organism: Octopus sinensis (assembly GCF_006345805.1). Classification (NCBI taxonomy): domain Eukaryota; kingdom Metazoa; phylum Mollusca; class Cephalopoda; order Octopoda; family Octopodidae; genus Octopus; species Octopus sinensis. The sequence continues at coordinate 69,179,285 of NC_043000.1, read as the reverse complement.
CATTTTCTTGTCCACTATGATTGTAACTCCCTTTTGTTCTTGTTCTTTTGGTCCTGAATAGAAAACAGTGTACCTATCCCCAAGAACTGTGAAATAGCCACTATTTGACCATCTAGTTTCTGCGATTCCACAGACTTTGCAGTTTATCCGTTTAGGTTCCTTTGTGAGTTGGTGTAGCTTGCCAACATCAAGAAGTATTCTTACGCTCCATGTAACTATTCGTGCATTTTTATTCTCTGCACGACATTATTTCCGTGTCTGTCAGATGCATTCCTTCCGTGAGACTTTGGGCATACCTCGTTATGACCACTAGTGTTCCTGTTGCTGCAGAAAGACTCTTTCTCATAATCTCGGGAGTCTTCATCCAACATGAGAAGGCCCATCAAATGAAGCCATAGCACTACTTCGTTCTGACTTTCTCGTGTTTCCTTGAGGTGGTTTGCCATTGCCTTCCCCAACTGAATAGCCGTTGACCCACAAGGAGCTCATCCGCCCTTCGACTGATCTTGCTTTTCTTCCCGCTGGGCATCCAGGCACCTTCCTCACAAGAGTAGCTAGCTACTCTAGTGGGGGAGTTGGTTTGGTCACCGACTACTCGACAATGGAACAGGTAGTACTGGTTTACATAGTAGCAGTAGCAGTTCTCATCGGCTTGTAATGAGATCCCCGACCTGACAAGCATTCCTCCGTTACTCATTCTGAATATACGACCCAACTACATTAACCTTCTTCCCAGTATTACCATTAGTGCTTTCTGTTCTGAACATAGTGATTACTGTGGAGCTAAAAGGTTAGATGTAACAAGGGGGGGAGACGAGTGAATCGAGAGTGTCTGAGTAGAAGTGGCCCGAGGGCAACTACTGACTGGCATTTTCTCCTCATAGATAGCTAGGTTCGAGTTTCCTCCACTCTAAGATCCCGACTCACTCGTCTCTCTTCCTCTTGTCGCTCATATTCTATCCAGTAACTTACACTTAGAACTCTAAATCGTCTCTTCTCAGAACTAGTCCTCTGGTAAAATCTGTATGCATTTTCCCTGAAGCCCCTGCCTCTAAGTTAAACTAATAAATAAAAGAAAATAAGTGAAAATGAATCAAAATATTAATAATAAGTAGAACAGTATGATCCATTCAGAGGCATAATGTTATCACCCACTCTAAATTTAATGATGTCTTCTTTAATAATGATATCAATAATAATCAATAGATTATAATATGTTATATTAAGAAAGATGTAGCTGAAGTAACTAAATAACTTAATAACAGGATATTCATAAAAGAAATGCTTTGACAGCAAAATGTTATTCAAATGCCCAAAACAGTCTATAGGAAAGAAGACAAACGACTATATTTGAGGAGAAACAAACTCGTTATTATGTATGGAAAGAATTTTTTTTTTTAATGTGGGGAGAAAAGAAATAAACCGACAAACTGGGAGTGGAGAGAAAACAATAAGCCGACAATGAAAATAAATCTAACATCTGAGTCACATGTGAGAGAAGAAGAGTTTACAACAAAAATACAAATTCTAACTACGCAGGCACCACCAACAAGATAGCGACAAAAAAAAAGGCGAAAACACTCCGCTGTGTGAACTAGCTATAGAGCTCCACGGGAACCGCTCTGCCTACAGACAATAGAAACGAAATATTCAAACCAATCCCTGCTGTTTTAAAATGGGAACAAACATAAGTCAGTTCTGAGATATGGCTTTACATATTTTTAAATAGTGTTGTATGGATAGATACACATACACTAAAATACTAACAAATTGCCCACCGATGCTTAAATATTAATACATTATATAAGATACTTATAGACATACATTAAACATTGTATCGAAATAATATTACCCATTAACGTGGAGGTTTTATACACATACACACACACGATAGATAGAGAGAGACAGACAGACAGAGAAACAGGCAGACAGGCACACACACATATGCACACACATACACACACACATATACACACACACATAGATAGATAGATAGATAGATAGATAGATAGATAGATAGATAGATAGATAGATAGATAGATAGATAGATAGATAGATAGATAGATAGATAAAAGTAGATTAGGTTTAGATACGTTTACATAAGTAAATGAAAACTAATATATTAAAGCAATTTGGTGTGTTAATGTCAATAATTTTAACCAGACATCTACGTAATTTTTATCAACTCCTCACTTATTACTGAAAAACAAATATTCTTATATGAACTGGCATTAAATTCAGGCGAAGTGTTTTGAGTGTTAATGAAAAATAATCAATGGATTAATTGAAGTGTGTAAGAGATGAGTTTCTAGAGGTGAAGTCCATTCAACAATCCAACCGGAATTAAATCTATGAAATTTCTTAGCTCATTGAAATAGTTGTTTGCTACGAAGTATGGCTTTCTATGTGTATGTTCTGTCTCGGTTAATCATGAAGAAAATTATTTCTCAACCGGAGGGTTTTATCGGTTGTTATCTCGCCCTGCTCTAACAGCCAAAGAGGTTCCTACAAAGAAGGTAATAAATCTAACAATGTTCAACTGTTACTGTTTGCAGCAACTTGACGGTGTTCTTTCTTATGGAAACCAAAAATTCGAGATAATTCTAAATTGCTAGAATATCCTCCAGTGAACCAAACTGAACACAAAAGTGAAAATGCAAAATCTTATTGTTGATAGAGAATTATCATACACATAGCAAACTCGCACGTTTTTATAATATTCGGGAAGAAGATCTTCCACATTATTTACTCCAGTTTTACAAAATACTTGATGAAGAAATAGGAAAATACGAGATGGTCATGACTGGAATCTCTACCATCATAATTGTTCTCTTTCTTAGCTGACCTAGGACTAATAAAAAAAAACAATGCCAGATGGATGACAGAATCGATTGAGCGTTGAACAAGATATTCTGTAGTATTTTCTAACGTTTCATTGCGGTCTACTTTTGCTGTCATCTTTCCGAAGTCAATACAATAAGTACTTCGGCTGATATACCCTAAAACAGTGCTTCTTAACCCGAGCAGCAATGCCCCCTTGCGTATGTTATGAGCTCACAAGAAATAGGCAAATATCAAGGGGACGCTATAGGGACGCTCGGCATTTTTTAGGTGCAGGCGTGGCTGTGTGGTAAGAAGCTTGCTTCCCAACCACATGATTCCGTATGACACCTTCACTCTTCTGTTATAGCCTCGGGCCGAATAAACCCTTGTGAGTGAATTTGGGAGATGGAAACTGAAAACAACCCGTCGTGTGTGTGTGTGTGTGTGTGTGTGTGTGTGTGTGTGCTTGTGTGTTTCCACAACACTGCTTGACAGCCAGTGCTAGTATGTTCATGTCCCTGTAAATTAGCGGTTCAGCAAAAGAGTTTGATAGAATAAGTACCAGGCTTTAAAAAAAGCACTGGTGTCGATTCAGTCAACTAAAAACTTCTTCAAGGCGGTATCCACAGCGTGGCCGCAGTCTATTGACTGAAACAAGTCAGATAAAAGATAAATAAGACATTTATACCAAGAGCAATAATTATATTTTAAAAACATTTCAAAAAATCTTTCTTGAGAGTAAATCATGAATAGGCTATTGTGTGGTGAGTGGAAAGAAACATGTCTAATGATATGCCAAGATCCAATATAACTTCGTTATAAGATTTTCGCCTCCTTTAGCAATTTCCTTCAAATAGTCTAATGCAAGGGCAATTAGTTCCCGCAAATATCGAGAGAAAAAAACATAAAAGAAGCATATGCTGGATGGGATAGATTTTTTAAAATGTAGATAATTAAGTACTACGAAAAATTTACTTGTTTGATTAAAATAATCTATTTTCTTTTATTTATTTTTGTATTTGTTTATTTTTGCATAATGATGGGATGATTGAAAAACACCAGAATACTGGGCTACAAAAGGTTAAAACCCACTGCCCTGGAAAGTAGTATGACCACGGTTTAATGACTTAATAAATAGCCAACAAAGGAATCTTTCGCGGTTTCTCAACCTATTATATCTTATAAACGGATCAATAGAGTTCAGCATAAACGACTTAATAAACAAGTTCATGATGCTGAAATTTCTTATCATCACCCAAGGTCATAGTAGTAATATAAAATACAGAACAACTTCACACTGAACCTTTTCCAATTCCAGAACAGGCAAAATCATAGTGATAACATTATAACATTTATAAACAACTGTTTCTCTAATTCACTAATATCACAGACGTCATTCGAACACAAATAGGTCATGACAACATTATAGAAATACAAGCATTAAAAAAAAAAAGCCAGTAACATGAAACACAATAGCGCCATAACTGAATTCTCTTGACACTTAAAACAACACACACCAACACACACCACACCGAGCAAACTACAAAAACTTCTCTTCAAACGTCACGTTCTGATCCACACTCCTAGCTGCCAATAATCTCGTGGAAAACAAACCTTATTCTCTTATGACTACACCCAGACATCAATGAACGAGACATAAAAACACATTTATAAACTTCGAAAAGGCATTTTTTTTTTATTTAGGAGTAGCGTAGAACCCACTTCCTTCGCAGGACCGCGCAAACTGAGGTGAAGGGTTTATGCAGTTTAATGCTTATCGTCAACTTCTGTACGTGAAAACAATGTGAGGAGATATGAGTTCCAGAAAGTCGTATTTCTAGGTAGGAGGGATATGCTGGTGAAACAAAACAAAAATGGAGGGAAGAGGGGCTGATGTCTAGTAGTTGTAGAGAGCTAGTCGATAGATTTTCGCCAACCAGTTACATCGCGTGCTTGTATAATAATAGGGGCAACAGCAATGTTATTTAGGAGTCTATACACACGCGCACGCGCACTGTTATCATGGTAATCGACACTATAACACTTTCGGCAATCCGGTATGAATCATTCAACTACGGTAGTGGTTGAATAATATTCTTAAGGCCGCAATTTACTCACACACGCCGGTAATTCAGTTCTTAGCCAAATTGAAAACTGTTAACATTTTTTAAGAGGACTAGTCCTTAGTTACATTTTGGTATAAACAAATTGAGATTTAATCCAGTAGAAAAAAGTTTACGTCAAAATTTGTAGCAACGTTATAGAAGAGTAAGTAACGCTACCAATCAAGTTTAGATCTAAATAACTATTTTTTTTAATTTTAAAAGCAAAATATATTTATCTTAGCTTCAATGATAGAAGAAAGCATGAAGAATTTCCTAGTTTTGGTCCCATGCAACAAAATTTTGTATCAAAAAGTTGTGAGGCAAAATATCATAAAAAAAATATAAGGCAAAAAATTAGATTTAAGTATAATTAACTTCTTTATTTCAATAACAAACTATATTTTAATTAAGTTTAAATGATAGAACTCAATTCGAGGAATTCCATGGTATCAATCTCATGCAATAAAGATTTTAAATAAGAAAAAGTTATGAGCATTTATTTCTCAAATTTGAGGGTGATAATATAGTTCTACTATTATTTTTATAACCTATTTTCATATTTCTAATTATTAGTTAATAATTTAAAAAATGAATTTTTTTAAAGTGCAAAAAATATTTTGAGTTATTTTTTATTTTTAATAGAAGTAACAAGTAATAACTTGTAATAAAATTTTTAGTTTTAATAATAGCTAAAATTTTCTAAATCTAAATTTTTTTTTTTTTTTGAAATTTTAACCTTAGTTGCAGTATTTTAAGTAAAAAATTTCTTGTTCTGCACTTTACCAGATGTAATAACTTGTCCTGAACTATTCCAACTGTAATAACTTGTCCTGTAATTTCCCAGGTCTATAATCTTAAGAAAATTATTTCTCTTGCTTGCATTTTTCTATGTAAAATCATAAATTACTAATAAAAGTTACGTAATCTCTAAAGATCCCACTTGTAAAATTTCCGTATATGACTGGTACTTACAGTGTTAATGAAACGTGTGTAAAATTATGTAGCTATATATTTTATGAACAAACTATCTTGTTTTGTTTGTTGTGTGACCTCACGTCAGAACTGATCATACAGACTTATAGAAGGTAGATAATTAACCTTCCTTCTGTCTGACTTGAGGCATTGGCTCTTTCTGCCTCCCCTCTCCAATTCTCCTTTCCTCACGCTCTGTTAACTCTTTTACTCTCCATCTTCTCATATATCCCTTTCCTTTCCCTCTTTTTCTCTTTCTCTCCCACCTTCTCTTTCATATTTATGCTTCACTCCTCACATCTCTTTCAGATCGCTCCTTCAATTCATATATTAACCAAAAACTTATCCTAAGATACTTCTATCTCTCCACACTACACATCAACTAAACTCGTTGCAATTTCCTGTAAACTTTATTCTGCACTTACAAGCTAAACAACAGAGACAATCATCAGTTCTCTTTGATTATGGATTTTAACCTATCATATTATGCTTCTTTCTAGCTGACAAACATACTGCACACTTCGTCTTGCTGTGCTGAATTGCATGGGAAGTCGTTTGACTATTTGGACATGATGTATTATTTTTACTCTTCAATCTTTTTCTGTGCGCTCATCGATTTTGAGAGTAGTGACAGTGAAAGGAGGTTAGAAAGGTGAACTCGGTCAGAGCTTAAGAGCTACTCCATCTCTGCTGTTATATATATATATATATATATATATATATATATATATATATATATATATATAACAGCAGAGTTGGAGTAGCTCTTAAGCTCTGACCGAGTTCACCTAATATATATTAGAAGGTTTGGAGATGATGTACAGATATTTTATATTAGAAGAAATGAGGTACTCAGAAATTCGGATGGTTTTATATTTACAGATATTTATTTGTATATTACATGTTTTTACACATCATATAATTTATATCATATATCATATATTAGCGCTTTCGTCCATTCTGGTGGAGTCTTCAAATTGAACTAAGTTCCTGTGGAAAAGTTTTTGACCATTTTATAGTGTTATTGAGTGTGTAGTGGTGGGGAGGGATATAAGATAGTACAAGAGGGTGATGAATGGGGAGAAAGTGAGAGAGAGCATGTGTGTGTGTGTGTGTGTGTGTGTGTGTGTCGCGCGCGTGTGTGTGTGCGTGCGTGCGTGTGTATGTGTGTGTGTGTGTGTGTGTGTTTGTATCTGAAAGAGGTGTTAAAGAATAAGACGGAAAGGAAGAAAAGGGAGAGAGGGAAGAAGAAAAAATTGTTTTGCTGGTTTCTTTTGTAGTTGGTCAAGATGTTTACTCATCACCCTCTTGTACTATCTTATATCCCTCCTGACCACTACACACTCAATAACACTATAAAATGGTCAAAAACCTTTCCACCGGAACTTAGTTCAATTTGAAAACTCCACCAGAATGGACGAAAGCGCTATTATATATGATACATGATCTAAGTTATATGATGTATAAAAACATGTAATATACAAATAAATATCTGTAAATATAAAACCATCCGAATTTCTGAGTACCTCATGTGTACGTGCGTGGGTGTGTATGAATTATTTTGTTTACTATATATTGTTTATGTACTGCAAATATTCTGAATCTGTTATATTTTTGTTTTCACCATCTGTAATGTTTACTTAAAGTGCAATAATTGGTTTCATTTGATGTTTTATAGTGTTATTGATAAGAATTGGTAGTGTTGCTTTAATTCTTTTTTTTCTTTTTTTAGTATATTCAGCTTTCTAAGCAGTAGTGTAAGAGTAATCTTATTGTTGTATCCTGAAATTAGAAGATGACATGAGCTTAATGTCTTCTGCATATGAGGTTTTGGGAAAATGTTTAAGTGTGACTTGGTCATATAATTATAAGTTGAAAATAGTGGGCGAAAGTAGAGTTCTATGTGGCTCTCCATTCAGAAATTTGCAGATTCTGAGAGGGTTGAATACATAGGCTTGGCGACATACGAAGTAATTTTCAAGCTTGCGTTCTTTGATACTTCTTAACGAGCTGTTTTATTCATGTGTAAGTGGAAAGCAAAAGCAGAGTCGAAAGCTTTGCTAATTTCAATGGTAGTAGAATTTTGAGTTCAGGATTTACTTTTTTTTTTGTCCCTCATGTATCCACTATGTTAGTCTTTTTAGTTGTGTAGTAGTTGAGTGTAATGATTTCGAATTCGTGTTGTGATTTGCAGAAGAAAATGTGTGGATCAATGATTTAAAGAGTGAGATTTCCTAAAGACGTTTAGGTCGTGCATATGATGTTATCATCATAGAACGATAGCAAGTCTCTTTTGTGCCACTTAACCTGAAGCTTTTGAAATGTTTTAAAATTGCTATGGTTTTGAAAATTTTTCAGGAGTGTAAGAATTTGACAGTGTTGGTAGCAAGCGCTGTAGATATTTGAAGACTGCAATAATGCCTGCAGGTTCTATGTGCTTTAGGAGCATGTTTGTGATTTTTCCTTCCCTAGGGTTTTCAGTTTTTAGATATCCCCATTAGCTCTGCGATGGAAGGAAGGAATCAAAATCATGGTGTAGATAGAATTGCATCATTTTCGCTTTGTGTTCTTGTCTTCTCTTAGGGTGGATTTTAATGACTGATTTTCGGGAAATATCTTATAAAAGGCTTTTGCATGCTGTTGGCTTGTGAGTATGATATTTGTGGTTGTTCTTATGACCTGGAGTATTGTGTGGCTGTTTGTTGTTGATGATCATGATACTTATTACTCCATTTAGGACTTTACTGAGTACTTTAATGTATGCAACACATACTTTATAGAGGGTAACGTTGTAAAGTAAAAGTACCCCTTGGGGATGCAATATTGACGATGTTAAAGGTGGATATTAAAAAATCAAGAGATAGAATTACAATTCGCAGAATTCGGCAATCCTAACTACAGCACTACAAGTACTTAACAAAATATCTATCAGAGTGTCGAAGATATATCCTGAGAGGGCAAAATAAAAGGAATAAAAGTGAAATCACAAACTTTATAAAAACTAACAACAAGCAAAAACCTCAAACAACTGAAATAAAACTAAATATCAATAAAATATCAGTAAAATAATTAATTAAGAAATAAAAATATATCATACACTTTCAATATTTATGTCAGAAAACAAACAGAAAACAGTTTAAAAAGTCATTCTACAATTCCAACAATGGCTGTAACACATCACACACATATTGACGGCAAAAGCATAACTAACACTCCAACAGTAAATAAACCCACTTATCGAACATTTTCCAACATCGATCACAAAATCATCATACATAACTTCTACTGAGACCATGAAATTCGCCCTTCTTTCCCTCACACAAAATAAAAGCTATAGGGAAACCCAAAACTGTATTCATAATATTGGTATTTTTGTGCGGTTTAATGTTCAGATATTTAAGAAGACTTAGAATATGTTTACATTATTCTTTTCCAGTACTTGCACACGTAAGTTACTGAAAGAATGAAAACTGATTTTTCAAGTTATGAAACTTGTGAAAATAATAAAAAATTATTTTGTAGAAAGTTTGTCACAACAAAAGGAATTAATGTTATAAGTTAATAAATTGTTATCTTTATTCATAGTAAGTACATCCATTTATTCACTGTTAAAGTTTACACTGGAGAAATTATTTTTAACTTAATGAAGCCCAGCTTTGTCTTTGTGCAATTAAGGAAACATTGGCATACAACCAGTATTAATCTCCGGTCTAAAGTATAATTTTCATTGATTGGTAGTAGATATTTGGTGGCAGAAGAATATAAATCACCAAAAATACTAATCTGCCTGCAATTAACGACCACCTTCGACTAGTAGTGTTACAGCAATCTCTCCCAATAACCAGTACTATATTAATGCCAAATCATGATTGCATCATGTACACACACACACACACACACACACACACCACACACACACACACACACACACACACACCACAACACACACACACACACACACACACACACATATATATATATAATATATATATATATATATATATATTATATATATATATATATATATATATATAGGCGAGCTGGCAGAAACGTTAGCGCGCCGGGCGAAATGCTAAGCGGTATTTCGTCTGTCGTTACGTTGTGAGTTCAAATTCCGCCGAGGTCGACTTTGCCTTTCATCCTTTCAGGGTCGATAAATAAAGTACCAGTTTCGCACTGGGGTCTATGTAATCGACTTAGTCCCATGTTTGTCCCCTCTATGTTTAGCCCCTTGCGGGCAGTAAAGAAATATATATATATATATATATATAATCTCTTACAATAGTGCAAGTGTACATCTGTATGTATGTCATTATTCAGTTTCTTTCAAGATTTCTTGCCAATAGAGAAAGAACCGGTTTCTAACTTAGAGCCAAGGTTCCTTCAACATCAACAATCGGGTATTTTCGTTTGTTTGTTTGTTTGTTTGTTTGTTTGTTTGTATGTATGTATGTATGTATGTATGTATGTATGTTTTGCAGTTTTTTACAGTTCTAGTGATGGATTGAATCTGTAGACTTCAAATTAGCTTTCTCCTTTCTGGTTTTGAGAAGCCTAACTTCTCAAGATTGGTATTTAAGCAGTGTGTTACATATCCATGGCTCCAATAATGACAGGTATAAACCTGGATTTATAATCTAGATAGAGTAACTGCAGATTTCTCAATAGTTCAACATAGGTGTTCTCTTTTTTACTGATCTTCAGCTATATGTTAACATCCGCTGGGCAGCTAATTTCCACATCTGTGCACAGTTTCTCTTTATCCCAAATCATTATATCAAGTCTGTTCTTTTTACATATTATTGAGGTCTTCACTGGTACATTCCACCATTTTCAATTTTATTATGAGTGGCTATGGCTTCTACTATATTGTGGGTTTTTATTTCTTTGTCTTCGGGATTATCCTTCCGACTTTGGATTCTAATTTCTTTGTCATTGGGATTATCCTTCCGACGGGTTTCATTATAGAGTGACCTAACTACAACATCATGTCTCATCGGTAGATAATACCGTGATGACATTTTCGAACAACTGCTTATCATGTGGGTAATATCTTCAGTGTGAACTCCACAAAGTCTGCTTCGGTTATCACATTTTACGGCTTTTCCTACATCTCTTTCCCTTTTGCGCATCAGGTACTTGGTTGATGTTTCCTTTTTCTGGATTGCAAACGCATACCCTTGAAAGTGGGATGTAGTAATCCGGCTATTCGTCCATGGTAAACTGCTTTGATGATCGATGTTACTATCATCACGGAGCTTTCTACTAACATATCCAGACATAGGCTTCTGCTCATATAGGCTCACACTTTCATCTGATGATATGTTGCAGTAGAGACATGCGACTTCTTTGGGCATCTATTCTAGGTTATCAGACAAAGAGTGTTGCTCAAGGAGCTGCTTTCCAAGTCTTATGATGTTATCAGCCTCATGTATGCAAACTTGGTCAAGGGATGCACTTCGACACTTGGTGGTTAAAAGATGTTGCCGAAGGGATATGATGCGACATTCAAAGGCATTTTGGATCGATGTTAAGCCTCTGCCGCCTTGTTTTCGTTTTAGGTAGAGGCGTATGTATGCATGCATGCATGTATGTATGTATGTATGTATGTATGTATGTATGTATGTATGTATGTATGTATGTATGTATAATGTATGTATGTATGCATGCATTTATATATAAGTAAAGGCGCGTAGCCTAGTGGTTTTAATGACAAATTTTATATTTATTGTTGTTAAGGTGTGATATTGAAAATGTCAGGTGACGCTTGATCAATTGTTGAGGTTTGAAACAGTTAATGGTCATGTTTTGAGATTAAAAAGACTGGAATGTTTCTTTCTGCTACCGTGAGCAACAGTGGCAAAATGGCAGAGGTATTGGCTATTGTTTAAGGAACGTAAGACCATTTTAAAGTGGTATTTCAAATTTGTGAATGTTGTTAAGTTCAACAACAATGGAGACCTGAGTTTCGAACAGAACCTCCAACATGCCTGACAATTTCACGGATTCCTTATAAGTTCGAAACACATAGTACTGCAATAGTATTGGAATGGCATGTGCAGCAATTCCACTGGACTCTTTCGGTTAACATTGCTCAAGTAGCAGTTCGCCGTACTAATAAATGTCTGGAAGCTAATTGCCATCACTTTGAGCACCTCTTGTAATTGTAGATCTAAGGTCGATTTCTTAAAGTAAGACCAATTTTTAATAATCGGATCAGCCATTTAATATACACTAAGTACCAACCGTATTAATTATATAACTTATTTCCAGCCATGGTAATTAGTTGTCGCCTAATTGCTGAAGAGAAAATGTGGAGGAAAGGTGTCCCAGAGATTATGTAAGGTATAGGTAAATAACTTGAAGTGGCAAAGTAAAAAAAGGACCACGTAATGGCCATCAATGACCAAAATCAGCTTTCATGTATATCCATGCCAAATGAATTTCTTTTATTTTACTTAATCTATTAATTGTTTTACAAAGCATGAGCTGGGAAAATTTTATTGGTGTAGCAGAAACGTCTGTTTTGAGTGGGTTTAGATGATCAAGTTTATAGGAGCGATGTTCGTTCAATAGCATGAAACGACATGCCTCAGTACTGGGATTGAGCGTTTTCCTAGATATAATTAAAAAGAGTGACCCGAAACGCTGTTGTTACTGCGTGCAACTTAAACTGCTCTAATTTATACTCCCTTCCTAATCAATTGGGTGCGGGTTGTTTTATGGGCTACCCATCTTTTATCAATCGTTTATCAATTTTTTTTTCACAGTTGACGTGGCAACAACTCGTGATCTTGTATGCTTGTTTAAATATATGTTTGCGCATCTGCGTGTGATGCGTATATGCACATCATACCATATTTGCAAGCAATACTGTTCGTCATATCTAAAGGTGGTGAGCTGGCAGAGACGTTAGCATTAGCACGCCGGGCGAAATACTTAGTGGTGTTTCGTCTGTCTTTATGTTCTGAGTTCGAATTCCGCCAAGGTCGACTTTGCCTTTTATCTTTTCGGTGTCGATAAATTAAGTGCCAGTTTCGTACTGGGGTCTATCTAATTGACTGGCACCTCCCCCAAAAAATTCGGGCCTTGTGCCTAGAGTAGAAAAGAATATTGTTTGTCATATTTGTGTGAGGGTTTTCTCTCTTTCCTTATTCTCCTTGCTTCCTTTTCCTTTCTTTCTTTTACTGGACATTCGCTGTTTAATCAAGCATTTATTATTTATTTGTCTGCTTAATCATGCATTTATTATTTATTTATGTACTTATTTACTTGAATTTCCCTTCTCTTTCTTTCTATCTCCTCCTTCTCTCCCTTTTCTTTTTTCTTTAACTTCATTTTCTCTGCTTTAAGATGAGTTCTGTATGATTATTCTGACATCTGTAATGCATAGCAAAAATTTTTATTAACCACTCACATTTATTATGATAAATTATATGTGTGTGTGTTCGCGCGCGCGTGTATCTGTGTGTGTAATATATGTATACATATGTATTAATACATATATATATATATATATATATATATATATATATATATATATATATATATATATATATATATATATATATATATATTATATATATATATATATATATATATATATATATATATGTATATATGTATATATGTGTATATATATATATATGTGTGTGTGTATATATATATATATTATATATATATTAATATATATATATATATATATATATATATATATATATATATATATATATATATATATATACAGTAGCGATCATAATATAAGGTTCTGTAAGAACAAGTGTATTGAAAAAGTTATTATAGTAGATTAACAACACGTTGAGACATGATATTTTACACCTATTTAAATATATCTAATATCTATCTTTCGTGAAAATTTCAAGTGAATAGAATTGATATTTCGTAAGTTATGACGAAATAAACAAATAATCTTACTGACTGCAACGGCCAAAAGTTAAGTGTCACATAAAAACAATGAGAAATGGAACAGGAAGAAAAAAGAAACCCTTGCTATTAATATTTTGTGAACATAGGCGCAGGAGTGGCTGTCTGGTAAGTAGCTTGCTTACCATTCACATGGTTCTGGGTTCAGTGCCACTGCGTGGCACCTTGGGCAAGTGTCTTCTACTATATCCTCGGGCCGACCAAAGCCTTGTGAGTGGATTTGGTAGACGGAAACTGAAAGAAGCCCGTCGTATATTTGTGTATATATATATATATATATATATATATATATATGTATGTATGTATGTATGTATGTATGTATGTATGTATGTATGTATTTATGTATGTTTGTGTGTTTGTGTGTGTGTGTGTGTGTGTGTGTGTATGTTTGCGTGTCTGCGTCCCCCCAACATCGCTTGACAACAGATGCTGGTGTGTTTACGTTCCCGTAAGTTAGCAGTTCGGCAAAAGAGACCGATAGAATAAGTACTAGGCTTACAAAGAATAAGTCTTGGGGTCGATTTGCTCGACTAAAGGCAGTGCTTCAGCATGGACGCAGTCAAATGACTGAAACAAGTAAAAGAGTAAAAGAGAGTATCCCTATACTTTCAACGACCTCCTGTCATCTGTTACCACAGGACTGAATTAATTTCTTGCAAAATGAAGTAATATTGGTCCATTCGTGTTTCAATAATCCAACTCGGTTCTTTGGATTTCTTCTTCGCGCCCCATCACCGATAATCTTTCAAACGTTTTTTATAAGGTTGATATCGGGTGTTTGAGGTAGCCAGTTCATGAGATCAACCCCTTCATCACTTTGAAAATATTTGACTCTCTTCGCAGTGTGACAGGGAGCGTTGTCCTGCACGAAGATAGGAGGTTGAACTGACGAGGATCGGAGATGTGGAAGGGCATGTTGTCTAAGAATCTGCTTGTAGACTTCAGCATTGACTGTCCCTTGTAGGCGAATAGGTGAACCAGGACCAGCAACAGTGATCACTCCCCGTACCATTACATCACTGTCTTCTTCATGCACGCGATAATCTTTCATCCTTTCGGGATCGATTAAATACCAGTTACGCACTGGGATCGATGTTATTGACTTAGTCCCTTACCCAAAATTTGAGGTTTTGTGCTTCCAGTAGGCAGAATTATTCTACATATGTGTGTGTGTACATATATGTGTATATGTATATATTATACATATATATATATATATATATATATATATATATATATATATACACACATACATACATATAATTGTGTCAAGAACCTATAATTCTCTAAGGGATGCTAGCATCCTAGTTCTCCGCTGTATACTAGTATTCAGTGAAAACTAAATATATATGTTTTGCATTGATATATATATATATATATATATATATATATATATATATATATATATATATATATATATTTATATATGTATAGGTATCTAAAATATTTATGAATGAGAAAATGAAGAAAATGGAGAAATTGATAAGTAGACACCAGTTTATTCAAAGATTTTCACATCCATATTATGAAATTCCTGTCCTACACCCGTTCCATTTAAAAATAGTTCAATTACAGAAATTGAATTAAATGAAGTCTGTCGTAGGTCAAGCAACACGTTGAAATGTAACTCCTTTTTGGGAAAATTCTCCCCTGATGAAATACCCACATAACATTTAATGCATCGCCACGAGCGTTTCCACGAGTCACATGTCTCTCAAGATCACAGTTTTTATTCCTAGGATGATTACAATCAGTGGTTGGAAATACTTGAGCCTCATCACTTCTGATACCCTTTCAGAGTACTTCACATTCATAAATTATGAAAACTGTTGCATAAGACAGGGTCTGTACTTTGGAGTCAGAACATCTATGGGGTAGAGTTGCTGCTAAACAGACTAATGTCTCAGATTACGTCTAAAAGAAAACTATGCAGTGGAAAAGATAGTAGAAAAGACTGAAACACAACATGCATTAAGCATTGGCTCACCGACTCAATCTAAACAGTCAGGGCCTGTAAACTTAATGGTTACTTACTTTCTACCTTTGATTATCTCATAAAATATATATGCAAATTATATATTCTAGTATTGCTTAAGCTATAAAAGTTATCTCTCGCCCACTGGATAAAGTTGTCTCTATTGCGATATTACAAAGAGTAGTATTTTAAATAGACACGTCACCAATTTGTTATGTAGGGTCGTGCTCGGCGCTTTTCCACGAATTAATATTTTTAGATATTTAACAAATTAGCTGTGATAATAGAGTCATTGTTTTCCATCCTAGTAATTATCACTTATCTACTGACTGATAAGTGCATAAACGTACTTTCAATAGCAAATTAAGTTATGGTATTTGTTATTTTATACACTAGTTTGTTGGCAGAACCGTTAGCACGCCGGGCGAAATTCTTGGCAGTATTTCGTATACCGCTACGTTCTGAGTTCATATTCCACCGAGGTCGACTTTGCCTTTTATCCTTTCGGGGCCGATTAAATAAGTACCAGTTACGCACTGGGTTCGATATAATCGACTTAATCTGTTTGTCTGTCTTTGTTTGTCCTCTCTGTGTTTAGCCCCTTGTGGGTAGTAAAGAAATAGGTATTTTGTCTGCGTTTACATTCTGAGTTCAAACTCCGCCGAGGTCGTCTTTGCCTTTCATCCTTTCGGGGTCGATAAATTAAGTACCAGTTACGCACTGGGGTCAATCTAATCGACTGGCCCCCACCCCCAAAATTTCGAGCCTTGTGCATAGAGTAGAAAAGAATATTATTTGAATATTTCCTTTAATTTAATTATGCATATAATTTATATATACATACATGTGTGTATACCGTATATAGAAATATATATATATACACATACATATATATATATATACACACATACATATACACATACATGCATACAATTATAGGCGTCGCACAGTATACAATATCGCGAGGTTGTTGATTAAAGATATTTGTCAAGTCACAGCAAGGACCTCAGATAGATAGTACTTTACGCAATATGCATGCAGTTCCAAGTAATGCCGACTTTTGCAATACATCTATATTGTAGGGTATTTCTAAGGTTTTCAGATGATTGGGTGGTATTGAACCCAATGCTCCGATGACAACAGGGATAACCTTTATGTTCGACACTCGTAGCTATCACATTTTAGCGATCTCAATTCTCAGATATCCATATTTATCAACCTTTTCTCTTTCATTCATGATGATATGTTGATCTGGCACTACCATGTCAATTACTAGGCACTCTTGTTTGTCCCCACTAAAGGTCACTATATCCGGCCTTCGGTTCTCTAACACCTTGTCTGTCTGGAAATCAAAGTCCCAGAAGATTTTTGCCTTCCCCTTTTTGTCCATTACCTTTTCCGATGTATGTTGGTACTAAGCACCTGTAGCCTCATATCCATACTTACGGCATAGTAGCCGGTGCAGGTTTGGGGCTATCTTGTCGTGTCTACGCTTGTACTCTTTCTGAGCAAAACTTTCACAAGCACTAACAATATGAGTCACGCTTTCGACCCTCTTCCCACACATTCTGCAGAGCTTCGTTGCATTTGTGTGGTATATAATCTTTTTCACTGAGTTGGTAACTAATGCCTGATCCTGGGCAGCGACGATTAGGCTTTCAGTATTCTTTTTTAGGTTACCCTTGTTGAGCCACTTCCATGATGTTTCCTGGTCTTTTAATTTGTTGGTTTCACGGTGGAACAGACCGTGTAATTTCATACGGAGTAGGGTTTCTTCTCTCTCGTTGGCTGTTCTTGATCGGAATTCATGAGCACTCTTAAGTCCATTTTTGTTAACTCCTTCTGCACTAGCAGCATACCGTAGCAGGTCTTGTTGTTGCTTATCAAATATTCTGCCATGTTCCTTCTTTCACTGTTGATGCACTCCCGTACGCTAATCATCCCATGTCCGCCTTTACCTCTCTTCATGTAGATCCTATGTACATTTGCCTTAGGGTGGAGGGCACCATGCATTGTTATTGTCTTTTGAGTAGTGCGATCGAGGCGGTGAGCTTACAGTATCGTTAGCACGCTGGACGAAATGCTTAGCGGTATTTCGCCCGGCGCAACGTTCCGAGTCCAAATTCCGCCGAGGTAGACTTTGCAAGGAAAGTATGATGTTTGTTGTTGTTGTTGTTGTTGTTGTTAAGACAGCGACCTGGCATAATCGTTATCAAGTCGGGTGAAGTGCTTAGCGGTATTTCGCCCGTCTTCACGTTCTGAGTTCAAATTCAGCCGAGGTCGACTTTGCTTTTTCATCCTTTCGGGGTCGATGAATTAAGTACCAGTGAAAAACTGGGGTCGATGTAATTGACTAATCCCTTGTCCCCAAATTCCAGACCTTGCGCCTATAGTAGAAAGGATTCTTCTTCTTCTTATTATTATTATTATTATTATTATTATTATTATTATTATTATTATTATATTATTATTGAGTGAGAGAGCAGTGCATGCCATCAAAGTGACACTGGGGTAAAATATACGAAGCCCAGTATACCCATCATGACTATCCGTCTGATAAAGGTACACGAGGCACATGCATTACAACCATATGTGCGCGACATGGTGATCTCATATCAAGATAAACAGCACATGACCTTGCAGGTGGGGCCCAGTTAGAATTTTCTTCTGATCGAGTAACCCATCCCGCTCAAAAGGTCCCTGAATAAGGGTTGTTTAAGGATGTTGAACGATACACCCATGTTTCCAGATTTCTTTTCATTACATGTTTTTGGTAATTTCTGGTGGGGAGGCTTTGGTCTTGTGCTGCAATTAAAAATCCCTCTGTCTCTGCTTTGAGTCCTGAGCTTCTCAACCATTGCTGGGATTTTTCTTTGTCTATTTCTTTTGCGTTTAGTTTAGTCCAGTATTTACCATGAAGGGGCTTATTATTATTATTGTTATTATTATTATTATTATTATTATTATTATTATTATTATTATTATTATTATATTATTATTATTATCATCATCATCATTATTATTATTATTATTATTATTATTATTATTATTATTATTATCATCATCATCATTATTATTATTATTATTATTATTATTAATCAGTAGTCTTATTTTTATCACATGCTTTTACTTCACTACCGAGCGCACCTCTGTGTCCCTTGGGTATGTACTGTGGTTTGTTTTGATGCTCTTATAGTTACTGTATTCAAAGCGTTTTACGTAGGATGTGTGTGGTGCCTAGTAATGCTATTTTCTGTGTGTTATATATATTTGTTAGTCATGGTGTTTTTGTTATGTATTTATCTGATTGTTTCTTTTTTCGTACCTTATGCGCCTATTATGATAGGAATTGTTTCTGTTACCTCTATTTCCAGGTCTTTGTATTTTAAAAGTTTCTCCATTTCTTTTAGAGAGGCGTTGTCAGTTAAAAAGCATTTTTTTTCTTGATGATCTCTGACATTTATATCTGGCCTATTGGCCTTAATTTCTCTATCTGTGTGTATTGGCATATCCCAGAGTATGGCTTCTTTCTCATTTTCTGTGACCTTTTCTGGCGTGTGCCTATACCATCTTTTTTCTGGTGCTATTCCATAGTGTTGGCATAAATTCCAGCGTATGTAGGTCCTAACTCTGTCGTGTCTGTGAATATATTCCTTCTTAGCCAAGACTGGGCAGCCAGAGACAATATGATTTATTGTTTCTTGTCCATCTCCACATATTCTGCAGTTACTTGTTATGTTTCTTTTCATCATATGTTTTTGGTAATTTCTGGTGGGGAGACTTTGGTTTAGTGCTGCAATTAAAAATCATTCAGTCTCTGCTTTGAGTCCTGAGCTTCTCAGCCATTCTTGGAATTTTGCTTTGTCTATTTCTATTGCGTTTTGTTTACCCCAATAATTGCCATGTATGTTTGTGCCATGTTTCTTGCCACCGTTTTATCATGACCCGTTGCTGTTCCAATTTTAGTTTGGATTTCAGTTGTTTTACAGCTTTTGTTGTTTCTTCTTTTTCTTCATAGTTGTTAAGTATTTGTCAGCTTCCTTAAAGACTAAAAACAGTTTTTTGTTTTGTTCGTGTTTTGTCGCTATTTGAATTAGCTTTCCTTGCTTTTTGAAGTAGTTATTTTTGTAGTCCTATAGTGGTTATTTTGTAATAGTTTTCTAGCTGTAGAAGGCATCCACCACCTTCTTTACGTTGTATATATAACCTTTCTCTGTTAGATTTTGGTTTGTGCATCCTAAATCCTGATATTATTCCTTCTTGTTTTCCTGTCTATTTTGGTTAGTTCATTTAGTGCCTAGTTAAGGATAATGTAGCTGTAACTTATAACTAGGACGGCTAGAGTGTTGATACCTATTATCTTGTTTTTCGCATTGAGCTCTGTTTTCAGTATTAATCTAACTCGTCTATAGTATTCTTTTTTTATTTTCTCTTTCATTTGTATGTGTTGTATCTGTGCAACTGGTAAGAGGAGGTGAGTGAACCCCTGCGAAAGATGGTAAACTGGAAGGTGCCAGATATAGATGAGTGTACAGTGGAATGCCTTAAGAAAGGAGGAGTAACAGTGATTGAATGGTTAGTAAGGCTTATGAAAGTTTGTTATATGGCTGGAAGAGTACCAAAGGACTGGTGCAGTGCTTGTATAGTGCCATTGTACAAGAGGAAAGGGGATAAATGTGAGTGTGGAAATTTTAGGGGCATGCTTGTTGTGTGTGGTTAGTAAACTGAATGAGAGAATTCTGGTTGTTAGGGTGAAGAACCAGAAAGAGAGTTACTAGGGGAGGAGCAGTGAGGTTTTAGGAGTGGAAGGGAGTGTACAGATCAAATATTTGTAATAAGACAGATGTATGAGAAGTTTTTGGCAAAAAGGAGGAAGGTGTATTGAGCCTTTATGGACCTAGAGAAGGCATATGACAGAGTGAATGGGGATGCATTGTGGCAGATGTTGCGGTTGTATGGAGTAGATGGTAAATTGATGAGAGCCCAATTTTAATAGAAAATTTTGTTGCATCTCTTGAATTTTTTTCGATATTTCTGTAGCCAAGCCGACTGGGCTCTTGCTGAGCTAATCGGTTAGGCAAGATTCTTCCCTTTTAGGGGCGAATTTTTCATTTGAAATTTTTCAATTTCGATTTTTTTCATTTCAAATTTTGCAAAAATGTCTTTGGAGAGGAGTGTAAGGTCCTTCTCTTCTTTACGCATCACACCCTCTGCAGTCGAACGATTGAGAAAAAGAAATTTTGAACGCTATCTCCGCCCGCTCCACACCTTAAAAAGCACAGAAAATAACGAGAAGAAGCGCTCCGGTACGTGCAATGCTAGAGAGAAAAGTGCAGGTTTTTCATTGAACCGCCTTTCGAACGAGGATTTCCTTGCTCTCACCACCACTATTGCTCCTACGCTGGAGAGGGAGGAAGAGAAAAGTGGAAACAGTTGTACCAACACTGGCAACACCACCAACGCCACCACCACCAACGCCACCACCACCAACGCCACCACCACCAACGCCACCAACAACACAAGCATCTACGACGACAACAACAAAGTAAAGTGCAATGGTTTCGCATCCGCGGCAAAACAACAGAAGAAATCCAAGTAACAATTGAGGGCATAAAAATACAAAGAAGTTGTTAAGAAAGGAAACAATGTCTTCCTTAACACTCCACAAGAATTAATCAACGCAACCAACAGAAAAATCAATCACATAAAATATTCAACACCAAACAGAAGAAAATAGAATGGGCAACTCCACAGTAGTTGGAGATTGCTTTAATACCAATATGGTCAAAAAACGCATATGTGACCAGGGGGAAGCGATTCGGCACTGTGGAAGTTCGCTTTCCAACTGAGCAGGAGGCAAAGCAGCATTCCACAGTGCCCCTAAAAACTGAAGAATTGATGCTCATGCCGACATACCTGGGTCGGCGCGTCACAATAAATTAAAATAGACGAAGCCCCACCCGAACTAAATATACGCTGGCTAGTAGCAGCTGTCCTCTTAGACATAGAGGAAACTGCCACAATACTTAGAAGTCCATAAATTGCACCACCAAAACTGGTCGGGTTTGGGCATGCAGCTACTCGTTCAAACTGAACAAGAGAGCATAAATGTCATACCCGACTCTATAAATTTACCAGACGGCACAAGACTCCACGTCACTGTGGAGGGAAGAAGACCAAAGTGCTATCTCTGTGGGAGCGATAAGCACTTGAAGGTCGATTGCCCCAAATACAAGGAGCAGAAGGAGGTAGCACAAAGAACACAAGTGTCAGGGGCATCTCCAGGACAGCAGCAGGAACAGCCACAACAGCAGCAGGAGATGCAGCAGAAACAGAAACCAAAAACCCTCCCGCACCATCAACATCACCAGTAACAGTGACACCACCTCCAACCATCGCCAGACCAACACCAACATCACAGACAGCATCCGGAGTACATACACCACCACCAACACCACCAGTAGCACCACCACTACTACTAGCAATAACACCACCACCAGAAACAGCTGGTGAAGCCCCACCACAAAAAATAAAAACATACCCCCAAAGACATCCCCTTTCCCTACCAAATCAGCTCGGTCAGTTCGAGTACTGATAGCAGGAGGGTGAGTACTGATAGCGAGAAAGAAAGTAAAGAACAAAAGTAACAATTGAAAAGGTAGGGACGCACAAAGAAGCGGAGCTTCCCAACAACAGCAGCAACCACATGCACACACAGCATTCAATAACAACAACACCTCCAGCACTATCACCTCAAGCACCAACACAATTTACAACACACGAAAAAATATATAAAAATCTCGTGGAAATACCCAAGCGAAAACACAAGGGGGCCACCCCAACAGACAACAGCGGTAAGTAGAACTTTTCCTCCTTTGTAAATCTTTCGACATGATTGTGCTCAGAATCGATACCATTAAATGTCAGGGGCATCGAGTCTCCTTGGAAACAAGGTCACCTCTTAAACGACCTGAGGTCGCACAGAGTGGATGTAGCAGCCATTAGCGAAACCAGGCTCTCCGACCCACGGGATCTCACAGCCCTTTTCGGCGACAACGCGATTTTTCTATCTCTGTGTTGGCCGGGAGCGGGCAGTGGTGGTAATGCGGTGCTATTCCAGAAAGGCCTGGATCTGAAAATAAAGGCAATCTTCCTGGATCCACACAGACACCACAATAGCAGATTTCGTCATCGTCACACACAACACACCACCAGCGCACATAGTGGTCCTGAATGTGAACAGAAGTGACGGCGGTACCTTCAGACTGATGGTTGCCTAGGCTCCATCAGGGGCAGGGCAGTCGGATTATTTCAAGTGTCTGGAGGTATTCCTTGATACGTCTCGCACTTTAGTGCTAGTAGGGGATTGGGACGCTGTCTTAGACGAACGTTTCGATCGGGTGAGAGTGGGAGCATCTGACTGGAGAGCGGGGTGCAAAAACTTCACCAAGCTGCTCAGGCGCTTTCAACTGTCTGACAGATATCGACTAGATAAACCTAATGTTCCAATGTGGTCTTGGACAAATCGCATCGGGTATCTAGATCGTACCTAAATAGAGTTTTCTGTAGGCAGCGGTTAAGGAGAGCATAAGGTGTCTACAATTTCAAATAGTCGGCTACACAGACCACAAATTCGTGATCTGTACAGTTGACTTAGACTCCATAGACAGGGTCCCGGTTACTGTAAACGCGTCAATACTGGCGTGCAAAGCTTACAGAGACCGGATTAGCGAATTAGTTAAGCGGGCGTTGACGGGGGCGGGCGTTGACAGGGGCGGGCGTTGACGGGGGCGATCGTCAACAACAACTGGTGGTTTGCTCTTAAGAGGGCGATTAGAGCAGAATCAATTAGGTTTAGTAAAGCTTTAGCTGTAGAAAGAAGAAAATAGAGGGAGATTTAGTTAGAAAGCTAGACGAGGCTCTTAGGACAGGCATCGCGACCAACGTTTTGGCGGCGAGGTTGGCCCTCGACCAACACTTCGACGCCAAACACGAAGGCTGTTTTTTCAGAGCTAAGGCACGTTCGGTAAGCCGGAAGAGAACTACAGCCGTTTGATGGGCCCGAGTGGCAGAAGCCAAACATGGCAACAGGGCGACCATTCTGTCTTTGGTAGACCAGAACGGACGCGAGGTGTTCGAATCGAAGCAGATGTGTGCGGCCTTTCAGCAGAACTTTGCTCGACTGTTTGGGACGAGCGGTGATATGGATAACGAGGCAGACTTCGGTGTGTACCTGGACGGCCAGCCGCGACTCTCGGCGAACGGGGCAGAATGCTGCGAAAGATCGATAACTGCTTGGGAAGTACAAGAAGCGATGAAAAGCTGCACGAGAGGACGATCGCCGGGTTTGGATGGTCTGCCCTATGAGCTTTACATTTCAATGCCAGACTTGTTTGCAGGCCCCTTGGCAGACATCTACTGCAACTGGCAACAAAACGGGAGAATTCCTGCTTTTGTTTGTCGAGGCGTGATGGTACTGCTGAGAAAGGACCCAATCAAGGGGGACGTCATAGAAAACTTTAGGCCCATCACTCTGCTCAATGCAGATTTGAAGAATTTGACTAAAGTGTTAGCCAAGAGGTTGGTGCTTGTCGTGGACAAGCTGATTGGCAAGGCGCAAGCATGCGCCGCCCCGACCAGGTCTATTCACGACAACCGCCATTTCATGCGCTACATCATAGAAAAGGTGGGTAACGAAGCTGACACGGGTGGGGCTTTGATCAATTTAGATCAGTCTAAAGCCTTCGATAGGGTCGACCATCGATACTTAGCAGCTGTTCTGAAGGCAGCCAGTTTCGGTCCTGTCTTCTACGGGTGAACGGTAACCTGTCGGAGCCGTTCAGCATCTTGCGTTCGGTCCGCCAAGGATGCCCACTCTCCTTCCTTCTCTGCGTACTGACTCTCGAGCCATTACTGCGAAAGTTGGAGGTCTTGGGGTGTCCCGCATGATCTAGGATGAGGGAAGAGCGTGTCTGCCTATGTCAATGACGTCACCGTGATGGTGTCGAGCCACAGGCATATTGACCTGATTGGCGAGACATAAAGCAGATACGAAACGGTGGCAGGTGCGAAAATTAACGCGGAAAAGTCGGTGGGCTTGCAACTCGACACCTGGAGAGGCAAGTCAATGCCGTCCAACAGAGTCGTGGGACAGTTAAACTGTTCGGAATCTGGTTCGGTCCGGACCTCCAGGCGAAGAAAAACAGGGACGAGGTGACGAACAGGGTGACCAATCTCACCCAGAAAGGGTCGAGAGGAAGCTGACCCTGAAAGGTCGAGCCGAAGTGGCGAATGCGTACATCGCATCCTTCATCTATTACCGCTTGACCGTCGTCCTTTTTCCCGATTGCTGGTTGACCAAACTGGTGCGCTTACTCTTCCACTTTCTGTGGAAAGGGCATGTACCACTTGTCATGCGCTCCATCTGCTGTCAACAGCCGCGGAACGGAGGCCTTGGCATGCCGCGGTTGCTGATGCGCAGACATACGCCCAGGCTATGATATCTCAAGCGTTTCCTTGATGGTGAGCAGGTGTGGTCGCCGTTTGTCAGACTCGCCTTTACGCAGCTCGTCTCTTTCACTGAGCTGCAATTTTGGATCAGGCGTATACCGAGACGGGCGCTTGGCATCTAGAGTACCGTCAAGCACTCACCGCCCTGTGGGTTTATGTCGAACAGCTGCTAAAAGCTGAATCTATAATGAAGATTGCCCCGCCGACCTCTTTTAACCGGGACGGGAAGAAAATTTTCATTTGTCTGGTGGCTGTAGCGAAAGAAGTGGTATGGTGGATCCGTTTGAAAGGGCTAAAGTCAGACACTTTCCTCTTTCGCCAAGGCCTCATCAACTGTTTCAACTTCCACTTGAAAAGGAAGATGAGGGTGGAGAGGGAAGTGTTGTCTTGTAGCAAATTTGTTGAAAGGTGGGAAATGTCGGAAAAAAGGCCAGTGTGGATGGACCTTGTGGCCAATAAAAAGAATTAATCATCATCATCATCATCATCATCGTCACCGTCATCACCATCATCACCATCATTGCCATCATCGCCATCATCGTCATCATCGTCATCATCGTCATCATCATCATCACCATCATTACCATCATCGTCATCATCATTATCATCATCATCGTCATCATTATTATCATCATCCTCATCATCATCATATTCATCATCGTCATCATCGTCATCATCGTCTTCATCATCATCATCACCATCATCATCATCACCATCATCATCATCGTCATCATCATCATCATTATCATCATCATTACCATCATCCCCATCATCGTCATCATCGTCATCATCATAGTCATCGTTGTCATCGTCGTCATCGTCGTCATCATCATCATCATCATCATCATCATTATTATTATGGATGTCAGCCTGTGAAGTCATACAAAGTTGAAGCTCCGTGATTTCTAAGTGTTTAATCAATAGTTTCAGCTGGTTGCAGCCTGTTCATTCAAAATTCTATCTCTTCTTGCATTGTCTGGATCGTGGTGGTAACGCTTTGTGTAATTGCATTCCCTTTTTGGGGG
The DNA here is from genome assembly GCF_006345805.1 of Octopus sinensis. Taxonomy (NCBI): domain Eukaryota; kingdom Metazoa; phylum Mollusca; class Cephalopoda; order Octopoda; family Octopodidae; genus Octopus; species Octopus sinensis. The sequence goes on along the minus strand of NC_043000.1, from coordinate 69,152,931 downwards.
TATAATAATTGTCTTGCATTTCTGCATTTTTGTGAAAACAAGATTCTGTTAATTTTTACCAAATTTTTAAAATGTCGGATTATGAAAAAGTAATAATAATCGACGAAGAGCAGCGTTCTGTGTTGACTTAGTTGAAACGCCGAATAGAAACGTAAGCGAAGGCGAAATTAATTTCTCGCCAATGAGAAATATAATTTCCTCTTGTTGCTACGATGACAGTAACAAGTGCAAAAGTAACAACAACAACGATAATGACGACGACGACGACGACAGCAGCAGCAACAACATGAGCAACAGCAGCAGCACCACCACCACAACAACAACAACACCATGAACACTGACGGAAGCATGAAGGAGGGAGTGGAAGAGGTCACTAACACTGCTACCATCACTGCCATCACGAGGACCGACAAGAGTAACAAAAATATGAAGGAAAGTGAAGAGAAAGAAAAAAGAATTCTTTCGCGTGAAACACCAGCAGATTTCGTCACCGCCATGAAACAAAGAAAAAGAAAAAAGTTTCAAAGCAACAATATCGTTTGCTTCTTTCAAACAAACACTAAAGAGATTTGTCGAAATGTGCCGCAATTGAGGTGCAATTGTCAGAAACTGCCTTGATTAGAGCAAAAAAGTAACAAGAACTTGCATGAGAGTCCACCTGAACACATCAGAGGAGGTGCAGGAAGAGACACGGTGGAGCGCAAGATAGAAAGAGCCACGCAGGCTAGTATTTTTGTGTAGAAACAATCCGTTTTGCAGGGGGGGGGGCGCATGAATAATTTTTTAATTTTAACTGCTTTCGGCAAAAACAAATATTTTGCAATATTCTGTAATTTTTAAAGATAACTGATCAAGAAGCCATCATAATATTTGACAAAGGAACGCACTTCTTGTCGGGAAAAAATTGAGAACAAGGAAAGAATTAACAATATCAATTTGGAATGGCCTAAACTTATTGACGTCACCGAGGCAAAAAAAGTTTCGTCTCTAAGCAACGTCAAAACTTGGGGCTAAATTACAGCAAAATTCGTCCTAAACCAGGACGGGTAAAATGCTTCCGAGAGCAAAGTACAAAAATGCGTTGGGTGCGTGTGGGAACAAAAGATCCGCATTACTCGGGGAAAGAAGCTTGGCATCATTGTAGTGAGATTTGGGACGGAAGAAGCTAAATGTAATTCTGCAACCACTTTGAGGAATGACAACTTTTCTTAATCCCCAGCTATCGCGGCCAACGTCTTGCCAATATTAGGGTGCTGAATGTGCCGCCAGAAATATCCATTACCTGGTTAGAGGCGGCTGTCTTGGCAGGTTTAGAAGAAGACGAAGTCACAATACTGGAGGTCAAGAAACTGAGTATAACTGGTCAGGTATAGGTATGGAACTAACCTTGCAATGCAAACAGGGCTATATCGACCAGCTGCCCGATCTAATCGATCTCCTGGATAGTACTCACCTGTCAGTGTTCGTGGAGGGTAGAAAGCCAAGATGTCACAAATGTGAATCTGTATAACACTTAAAGGTTTCCTGCCTTGAAACCGTGGAAAATAAAGTCTCACCACTGCCAACATTACAAATACCACAAGTGCAGAATACAAATACCACGAGTGCTCCAGACTCCTACAACCAGGCTCACACCCACTCCCAAACCAAGACAAAGGAGGAGTCTACCCCCGGTTGCTACGGAAAAGCAAGTTTCTCCTGAATGCTCTTCCTTTCAAACCAACATCAACTGCAGTTACATGGAGAAGGAAGAACTGAACGATCAATGGATCACAGTGACAAAAGTGGGTAGGTGAAAGAGGAGGAGAGTACGTAGCCCTATTCCAAGAAACCAGCAAAAACTTATTCTGAAACCACAACTGCAACACAATTCACAATCACTCCAACAAAAACAGCAAGAACAAGATCAACAACTTCAAAAACAGCATCATCAACAACAGCATGAAAATAAAGAAACCGAACAGAACTTCAGATATATTCATCAGACTGCAGATGAAATGTATCCATCAATTCCACAGCGAATTGATGGATTTTATAAATCAAAATAAAAATAGTATAGAGACAGAGGGAAAGGAATTTGAGGATTTCATCCTCAAAACACCCGAAGACAAGCTCTTCATTAAAACTTCGTCAGGCGTTTATAAAACTATGATAGAAAAATTCCCAGGAAGTGTGGGGATTAAAAAAAAAATTGTTGATAAACGGTTGTTGGAAGGGCCTTTTAAAAAATTTTCGTCAGTAGAGAAACCCGGAACTTCCGGGCTTCTCGAAACCCAAGGTGAGTAACCTCCTCATTTTCTTTCTCTGATTAGCATGGCTGTGCTGAGAATAGGGTGTGTGAATGCGCGTGGCCTGGAATCAGCTTGGAAGCAAGGTCACTTGCTCAATAATCTTAGATCACTTGATTTGGATGCGGCTATCATTAGGGAAACAAGGATCCCCAGAAAGCACACTCTAGCATCCATTATCGAGGACTATGAGATATTCTCATCTTATGGTATATCGAGAGTGAGTGGCGGTTTAGCAGTGCTACTCCGGAAATCCAAGTACGGGCTATCTTCCTGGACCCAGATGGTAGGGTGGTGGTTCTGGACGTGAACGGCGGCGAAGGTGGCGCCTATAGACTAATGGTGGTTTATCCTCTAACAGGATCTGGAAGGCTAGATTTCTTCAGACGTCTAGTTCGATTCCAATCAGTGACCTGAACAACAACAACATCGAAAAATACATTAGCAATGAGAGCCCAGGTTCGAAATTTCCCCAAGACACCTGAAGAAGGCTGGAGGGTATATCAGCCGAACGTTGTGTTAACAACAAACAAGATGAGGACAAATATCCGTCGAATGTGAATAATGTAAATAATGTACACAATTCCTCATCTCTTAAATATAGAACTACAAAAGAATATAATAATCATAGTTCTGGATTATGTTTATGGATGATGAAAGTGACATTGTCTCTTTTTATATTGCTCCCCTCATCCTTCGCCTTGATGGCAAATAAAAGAAATCCTCATCATCATCATTATTGTTATTATTATTATTATTATTATTATTATTGAGTGAGCGAGCAGAGCATGCCATCAAAGTGACACTGGGGTAAAATATACGAAGCCCAGTATAACCATCATGACTACCCGTCTGATAAGGGTACACCAGGCACATGCATCACAACCATATGTGCGCGACATGGTGATCTCATATCAAGATAAACAGCACATGACCTTGCAGGTGGAGCCCAGTTAGAATTTTCTTTAGGTTGAGTAACTCATCCCGCTCAAAAGGTCCCTGAATAAGGGGTGTTTAAGGATGTTGACTGAAACAACCATGTTTCCAGATGTGAATTATTCAAACCCCATCTTTTTTCTGTTGTTATTCCATAATGTTGGCATAGCTTCCAATGTGAATTATTCAAACCCCATCTTTTTTCTGTTGTTATTCCATAATGTTGGCATAGCTTCCAATGTATGTAGGTTCCAACTCTGTCATGTCTGTGAATATATTCCTTCTTAGCCAGGACTGGGCAGCTAGAGATAATATGATTTATTGTTTCTTGTCCATCTCCACATATTCTGCAGTTACTTATAATATTTCTTTTCATTACATGTTTTTGGTAATTTCTGGTGGGGAGACTTTGGTCTTGTGCTGCAATTAAAAATCCCTCTGTTTCTGCTTTGAGTCCTGAGCTTCTCAACCATTGCTGGGATTTTTCTTTGCCTATTTCTTTTGCGTTTAGTTTAGTGCAGTATTTACCATGAAGGGGCTTTTCTTGCCATCGTTTTATCATGGCTCGTTGCTGTTCTATTTTTAGTTTGGATTTCATTTGTTTTATAGCTTTTGTTGTTTCTTCTTCATCTTCTTCTTCTTCTTTGTGTTTATTAGGTGGTATGATTTCTTGTTTGTATTTGTCAGCTTCCTTAAATACTGAGAACAGTTTTTTGTTTTGCTCGTGTTTTGCTGCTATCTGGATCAGTTTTCCTTCCTTCTGAAGTAGGTACTTTTGCAGTCTTATGGTGGTTATTTTATAGTAGTTTTCCAGCTGTATAAGGCCTCTACCACCTTCTATACGTTGTATATATAGTCTTTCTATGTCAGATTTTGGGTGATGCATCCTAGATCCTGTCAGTATTTTTCTTGTTTTCCTATCTATTTTGTACAGTTCATTTCGTGTCCAGTTAAGGATATTGTAGCTGTAACTTATAACTGGGACAGCTAAAGTGTTGATACCTATTATCTTGTTTTTAGCATTGAGCTCTGTTTTTAGTATTGATCTAACTCTTTTTTATTTTCTCTTTCATTTGTGTGTGTTGTGTCTTATCTAGTTCATGGATTCCTAAGTATTTGTAAGTTTGGCTTTGGTCTAATTCTTTTATTTCATTGGTTTTATCTAGTGTGATGTTGTTACTCTTAACTAGTTTTCCTCTTTTCATGGTTACTTTGGCGCATTTTTCTAATCCAAATTTCATATCTATTTCTTTGGTAAATCCATGAACTGTCTTTAATAGTGTTTCCAGCTGTTTGTCATTTGCAGCGTATAGTTTTAGGTCATCCATATATAAAAGGTGGCTGATCGTTTTGCCGTAACATTTATATCCGCATCCAGTTCTATTTAGCATATCAGATAGAGGTGACAGTGCCAAGCAGAAAAGGAGTGGAGAGAGCGTGTCTCCCTGGAATATTCCTCTTCTAATGGGGATGTCTTTGGTTTTCATGAGTCCCTCTTTTGTTTGGAGGTGTAGGACTGTTTGCCATTTATTCATAGAGTGCTCTATGAATTTTATGATTGTTGGTGCTACTTTGTTAATGGCTAGTGTTTTGAGGATCCATGTGTGGGGGATGCTATCAAACGCCTTTTTGTAGTCAATCCAGGCCATACTGAGGCCTTTCTTCTTTCTGTGGCTGTCTTCAGTTACGGCTTTATTAATCATTAGTTGATCTTTACAGCCATATGAGCCCTTGCGGCATCCTTTCTGCTCTTCTGGGAACAGTTTGTTTTCGTCCAGGTGCTTGTTCAGCCTTTGCGATATCACTGCAGTAAATGCCTTGAACATAGTAGGGAGGCAGGTTATTGGTCTGTAGTTTTCTGGTTTTGTTGTTTCATTTGATTTGGGAATTAAGATGGTTTTCCCCTTCGTGAGCCATTCAGGCATTGTCTCTGTCTCTGCTAGTATGCTGTTAAAGTTTTCAGCCAGCTTTTTGTGCATTCCTGTTAGATATTTCAACCAGAAGTTGGGGATCTTGTCATGCCCAGGTGCCTTCCAGTTGCTTAGTTTTTGCAGTGCCTGGGTGACCTCTTCAGTTGTTATGGGGGTCCAAAGTTGTTCAGATGCCGAGTTTGTTATTTTCATACTCCTTTTTTTTGGCTGTTCTTTCGCCGACCATATTTCTTTCCAGAATTCTTCCAATACTTCTGCCGTTGGTGCTGCAGTGACTTCTATTTTATTTTTGCCCAGTTCTTGGTAGAACTTTTTGGGGTCGGAGTTGAACTTTTGTTCTGTTCAAAGAAGCGTTGGCGTTTCTCGTACCGGCGGATCCTTTGAGCTTTGGCAAGGATATCTTGCTTCAGCTTTTCTTTTATCTCCGGCAAATCTTTTTCTGTGATGTTATATTTGCGGAGCATTTTTGTTCTCTTTTTGTTGCTCAGTAGCGTTGCTTGTTTGCTGATTTCATTAAGAATCGACAGGTCTTTTCTAATTTTTTTAATTTTGTTTTGGATGTTATTTATCCACAGGGTTTGTTTGGGTGGTGGTACTCCTGTTTGGGCGGGTTTGGGTGAGTATCCAGCTTCTTTTGTGGCTGCAGTGGCTGCTGCGTATATCAAGTCATTTAGTTCAGTGATATCACTTTTTTTTGTTTCAGTGGCTAGTTCAGTGACGGCTAGGTTTATGTTGTTTATAATTGGTGTTGTTATTGCGTTTATCTTTATTCTTGGGAGGTATGGTCGGTGGTCCATTTTGGGCTTATTATTATTATTATTATTATTATTATTATTATTATTATTATTATTATTATTATTATATTATTATTATTGAGTGAGAGAGTAGTGTATGCCATCAAAGTGACACTGGGGTAAAATATAGGAAGCCCAGTAATACCCACCATGATTACCTGTTAGATAATGGTACACTAAGCACATACATCACAACCATATGTGCGCGACGTGATGATCTCATCCCAAGATAAACAGCGCATGACCTTGCAGGTAGGACCCAGTTAGAATTTTCTTTAGGTCGAGTAACTCATCCCGCTCAAAAGGTCCCTGAATAAGGGGTGTTTAAGGATGTTGACTGAAACAACCATGTTTCCAGATGTGAATTATTCAAACCCCAACGAATTCCTCTCAACACATGACTATGATGCCCCCTCACTGCTTCAGCTCGTGATCAGAGATGCACATATCGTCAGCCACTAAGGAACATGCTCAACTGGTTAAGGTCAAGCAACTGACCTTGATATTGAGCAGAATATTTGCTGTAACCCATCTTTTATACCAAGACAAAACAATGTACATGATAACACTTCCACTCAGTTAAGATCAGAAGCCATGGAGTCACTTTTAATGGCTCGGTTAACCGAATGTAGAGATGCAAGAAGTCCAAGATGGCTATCGGAAATCGGGCTCCCATTAGTCTACGCGGGTCACATAGCGTTGTTAGAAGTGAGATCGACATTCCAGAATTTCTTGAACCACATGGTTACACAGGAAGCTTGTGGTGCCTTGCTGTCCAACCGGTCTTTGAAGGGATTCGCGGGCGAGAGTGCGCGTGTGTATGTACGTGTATGTGTGTGTGCGTGCGTGTGCGTGTGTGTGTGTGTGTGTGTGTGTGTGTACTAGATGCATGAGCGCGTAGATCGAGATGTCTGGTGCCTATGCATGTGTATCTACTATGCGTAGAGGTAGGTGCTCATGTGTGTAATCTGGCGTGTGGGGGTGAGCTGATGACATCAGCTCGTTGGTGCATATGTACGTGTTTGCTACGGTCTGCCTACGTATGGGTGTGGAGGCGTATCAGGCATGTGTGAGTACTTGCGGGTGCGAATTTGTGGGTGTGTGGTTGTGTATATCAGCTGCGCGTATATCAGTTGTATGCGTGCATGTGTGTGTGTGTACGTCAGTGCCTGCTGTATACGTGTACGTTCGCGTTCGTGATTAGGATGCAAGTATGGGGGTGTGTTCGTATGGATGAATGGTGAACGTTAGTATGTACGTTCCTATATTTATGAATGTGTGTGTATTTGTCTGGAAGTATATGTATGCGTGTGTGTGTGTGTGTTTTCATCAGCTGTGTCCGTATATGTGTACATATATATATGCTCTTAAGATTTGTGCGTGCGATCATGAAAGATGATTGTTAATGTTGTTACAACAACGTTGCTGCAGGAGGGAGTGGGGTATTTGGCGTTGGATTGAGGTTCGGCAGTATGGTGGGAGTGGGGGATTTTGGTTGTATTAGGGTGAGAAGAAGATAAGGAAAAGTATGCATACATATATCTATATGTGTATGTACGTGTGCTTGCCCACGTGTAAGGAGACGGACATGGGGTGTTTCAGGGGATGCATAAGTTTGGAAGGTCAGCCTGTTGTCTGTGTAGGCATCGGTGGTTAAGAACCCTGTCCTTAGTTGTGAGGCAGCTAATGTTGAGATGCTGTCAATGTTAAGGTAGTATTTATGGGTTGTCAGCAGCCTATAGTTTGAAGTTCACCAAGAGGGCTTATCTCTGATGGCAGCAATAAGAATGTTTGTATATCCTGTCGAGAGATACTGTAAATTGGTGGCGGATATGCAGTCTTTCGCGTACACAGAGCAGATAATTGCAGGTGCTGGGTGGATAAGATGGGGCCCTGTCGAAAAGGGTCCATTCGATGTTGGGAATTTCATTCCGAAGGTCACGAAGTCTCCAGAGGAAATGAGATGAAAATGTGGAATTCTCTCTATCCCTACATCTAAGCGAATGCATATGCTGTATGTTCCTTTCCTTGAAGTCACAGGTCATCATTCCTATGTGGTACCTTGTGATATCATTGGATTGTGTAAGGGTAGCTCTATAGACTACGGTACTTGAGAGACAAGATCGCCCAAGAGGGCAGCTGGTGGAATTTCGGTTTTTACAGCTTGGGATTGGAGATTGTGCGGGTGCATGTTTGCGTCTGTTGTAACCTGCAATGTTAGAAACAATGTTGCCTAAGCAGGAGTAGCTCGCCTTGATGTTTTCACCTTGGGTTGAAAAGCTTATAGTACTTATGGCCCCTTGGGAAATGCTTCTTAATCAACGGCAGGAAGCTCCTCGCCACGTTGGTGAAAAATTCTAGGTTAAATGGAAAGTTGAACCCGAATATCTTTCTCTATCTGCTCCTCTTCGGGTTCGAGGTGGAGGTTTGTGGTCCTTCATATATTCTAACTTTTTAGAAAATCGACTCCTCGCCAATGCGTCATTGCAATGGGGATAGGGACGGTCTTGTGGAAGATCTTCCTATCGGCTGAAAGTATAGATATTTTTCTGCAAATGTCTAAACAAAAATTTCTAATTACAGCGAGAAAGGTGATTCGAGCTTCTGTTGATGTACACCGTTTCCTTATTAAGCTTTTTGTAAAGGTAATACTTGCGCGTTTTCAGATCTATGTTCACGTCTAGGAAGTCTGTCGTGGTCAAGTTGGTAGTAACTGTCATGTACAGACTGAATATTATGAATATTTTTATCACGTCCTTCGTAAACTTGTCACTGATGCAACCGTTCATATGGCTTGAGAGTGCCAGGCCGTCGTCCATGTAAAGGGCATGCACGTTTCTTGAGGATATCAAAAATAAATAACTCGACAAGGTTGACGATCTCAGCCCTGTCGGAGCTCCCGAAGAAACGTCAAACAGTGGATCGCGTTCTTTCTTCTCCCAGAAGAAATTGTCATGAGCCAGGATTGATTTTCTGTCGTTCATGAAGATTCTGACATCGAAGTTGCATGTACTAATGGATTGCCTAGCGAAATCCAGAGCCTCCGGAGAAGAGGTTTCGATGTAGAAGGGGAGGAGTTCACAATGTCAAACTGTGTGAATCTGCCGGTTGATTTATTCTTGATACCGCAGAACCAGCCGATCACAGCTGTGCTGGAATCCTATTGAATCAATCCTGTAGCCCTTTTAATATTTGAGTTGATGGTATTAAGAATGCGCTTACATAAAATGTCTATCTCGCTTTAAGAGGGTTGATCAACCTACATTTGCAGTTGGAGAGGAAAGTGGGTTGATGCTCCTTAAATGTAATATGTTGGGGGTCGTGTTAAGAGACAGTCCACAGGATCCTATACATTAAGAAGGACGGCTAACTCCTTCGATTCTGCATTTATGTAAGTGTATGTGGAGGTGTTAGTTTCCTTGTATATCTTGGAGATCGTGTTTGTGAAGAATCTTGTGTGAGTGAAAATGCTTGTTTCATAAATATTTTTTGTATTGTCTGCAAAAATATGTACATTAGATGATTGATTACTTGTTGCCATGTAGTTATTTAAAGTTTTAAGGAAGAGATTAGAACGATGCCGAAAATTTTATATATCTATCTATCTATCTATCTATATCCATATATATATATATATATATATATATATGTACTTATATATATATATATATATATATATGTATATATATATATATATATATATATATATATATATATATATATATATATTATATATATATATATATATTATATTATATTATATTATATTATATTATATACATGTACACATATGAGTATCTGACACTGTCTATACATGGTCATTTAAGTTTGCGTAAGCGCTTCCTATTTCTATATAATTTTAAATATTTACATTTAGTCCTATATATTGCACTTGCATTTATTTTATTTATCTCATAAGGCAATTATCCATACTATCAATCCTTCTAAAATTAGTGTAAAATATCTAAAAGGATTTGCTCACTAATATGGAATGCGTTTAATAAGAATAATTACCCTATTCACCAAGATATATATATATAGTGTCTGATAAAAATAATTCCAGCTTTATTTAAAGGTGTGTCGCGTTTATGTATGTATGTATGTATGTATGTATGTATGTATGTATGTATGTATGTATGTATGTATGAATGTATGTATGTATGTACACTCAAGCCGGATCGTGTGGTGATTTTTTTCGCGCATAGGTTTATGTATGTCAAACGCAAAGGTGTGGGACCTGTAACACGATCATCATTATCATACGTTTATTGTGACATTTTTCTTTTATCTGATTCTCTTGATTCTCTTTTACTTTTTTACCCACTCTATTAGATAGCTTAGTCCCATCCCCTCAAATCGTATCATATTTCGGTTGTGACATCCAGTAAAACTAAAACACTACAAAATAATTAGATTCAATTGTTACAGCTTCAACAGATTGATCATTTCTCGTGTATTTATGAAATTCAGTAGGGTTTGAGGCTGGTTTATTTCCAGTTTGACTTTAAAGTCACAGAAAAATACGTGCATAAATCTTGGAAAGAATTTGCTGTTTCTTGAGTATAAGATAAAAACAAAATGGAGAATGTTGAGACATAGGTAGGATCCTATACGAATCATTTTCATGGTTGACCAAAATCAATTGTAGTACTGAATTGATGAAGTAATACGATCGCATGGGTATATTTCAAAGAATATAATACCACCGAATACTAAGTACAATATTCTTAAACATATTTTACATTGTTGTCATACACAAAATCACAGTATTTGATACTTAATCTTTTCATGGATTGCTTCACTTCACATCATTCTAATATTTGAACACGGATTGCTTAGTTTTCTCAGTTAATTAGTGTTTGAGTCATATTTTAATAATATGGATAGAAGTATGACGATGCATGTTACATGCACACATGAATTTGTACTATGTTGTGTCACACATTCTAATAGTCTTATTTTATTTCAATGCTGCCAGTAATTCTTTTTACATGTTTTTTTGGTGGGGGGCGGTTGGGTTCCTGATGGTGACTGTGTTAAAAATAAGGATATTTTTACGGAGTTTAGCAGACATTTAGCCTTCTTTGTGTAGACATATAGACGTAAATCTTTCATTGCATTTCACCTCCTATCTAACATCTTTTGAGAAAAGTCAGTCATAAACCTCAGTTTCTCGAGTCAGGATTTGGATTTTATAAAAATAAAAAATAAAAATGTACGCTGTATCCTTGAATACACAATTTTAAAAATTCGTGAATGCTGAAACTATTTTTATGGTAAAGATCCTCATATGGTAGACTTGATAGAATATCAATCTTTTAACGCTAATCAAAAACAAGTGCAATAATAAATTGATCCAGTTGTATGGCCGTGTGGTTTCACTTCAAAGTGTAAAGTATCAAGAAATACTAAAGCACATCATAGGATACAGTTTCTTTGCTATCCTACCTAAAACCACATAACATATTTCACATTCTGGCAGAACACTTGACTTTATAGAATCCTCATTTGGTGTCATATCTTAACATAAGTTGCTGGGCTTCTGTTATTGAGTGGTATTTTAGCTATATTTCAATTATATCTTATCTTGATATAGGAAAATGGCTGCCATATGTGCAACTTTCATCGTGCTACATTGTGATGCATATTCTAGTAAAACCACACATTTCTAATGACTACTCGTAAATTTCTCCGACAAGTATTTCTGTCCAGTTTGTTTACCATCTAACTGAAATATTTAGATATGGCTCTTAGTTCTAGTCTTTCTGGATGTCACAACGAGAATGTGAACTAGCATAAATATAAAGAATTGTATTATAACCTTATCTGAATTATAGCATATAAAAACCTTCCAAATATTGGACACATGGTTCAGCTATGCGTTTCTCTCTATTTCTATTTTCACCCCTTCAAAATTTGTAATCTCTCTCCCTCTCCCCATCTCTCTCTCTCCCTCTCTCCCTCACCCACTTTCCTTCTATCTATCTACCTATCTATCTCTCAGACTCTCTTAATTCTATGTCTCACTTCTTTTTCATCTTTTTTTGTATTTCTTTCCGGTTATTTATTCGACTGGTGGTGGGAGAATTCGTAACGAAAATGTTTTTGTTTCTTGTTAATACACGTCTTAACACTTTCTGTCAGCCGTTTTAAGGAGAAATAAATAAGCACAAAGATTCAAATTATGAACGAAATAATTGGTACGATTTTCTATGTAAAGCGATATTAGATATAATAAACAATTTCAGACATAAAAAGAGATTCAAATTGGTCCTTATATGCCCATATATATACATACATATATATATATGTATATATATGTGTGTATGTGTGTGTGTGTGTGTGTGTGTGTGTATGTGTGTGTGTGTATTGGGTGGGTGCTTGGATGTGGGTGCGTGTGAGTGAGTGTGTGTGTGTATTTGTGTGTGTGTGTGCGTGTGTGTGTGTGGTGTGTGTGTGTGTGTGTGTGTGGTGTACATATTATAAGAACTAATTTCAGAAAGAAAGAAAGCAGGAATGGCTGTGTGGTAAATGGCTTGATTCCCAACAACATGGTTCCGGGTTCAGTCCCACTGCGCGGCACCTTGGGCAAGTGTCTTCTACTATAATCTCGGGCCGACCAAAGCCTTGTGAGTGGATTTGGTAGACAGAAACTGAAAGAAGCCCGTCGTATATATGTATGTATGTATGTGTGTAAATATATATATATATATATATATATATATATGTATGTATGTATGTATGTATGTATGTATGTATGTATGTATGCGTGTGTATATGTTTGTGTGTCTATGTTTGTCCCCCAACATCGCTTGAAAATCGATGCTGGTGTGTTTACGTCCCCGTAACTTAGCGGTTCGGCAAAAGAGACCGATAAAATAAGTACTGGGCTTACAAAGAATAAGTCCTGGGGTCGATTTGCTCGAATAAAGGCGGTGCTGCAGCATTGCCGCAGTCAAATGACTGAAACAAGTAAAAGAGTAGAAATAGTAAAAGAGTATGAAACTCTTTTATATCTCATATTGCTGCTTACAATACTTAATATCACTTTGTATTGAAAATCATAGCAGTTACTTTATTCATAACTTGATTCTTGTGGTCAATTACTTCTTGTAAACATTGAATCAAAGAGAAACACCTTCCTATATGTACATATAATAGACAGTGTTCGAGCTAAATTTGATGAGATTTACGTCTCTTCTTTTCAGGAGCATTTTGATGTATCGATGAACAGTCAACGGCGTTGGAGAGAATAACGATTACAATTGTAATTGAGAAGAAATTAGCTGAATTAGAGGACAAGAAGCCATCTGAATTTTGGAAAATAGTTACCTACATTGTGATGATTCACGCTGATTATTAAGATGTTGACATCATAACTACTATTCAATGCTCTGTGAACTCTGTAAAGGCTATAAGACGTGCCATGGACAGCTACAACAGAGGATACGAAGTTGCATCCAGCAAGAAGGGACGCAATATGCGTTCTAACTGCGTCCGTACACCGGAATTCATCCAATAACTACAGGAAAGGGTTATGGAAGATCCGAGTCAGGGAATCCGAGCTTTGATGAAAGAGGCAGCTGTTGGAGTCGCCACCATGAGGACCTTCACTACAACTCGTACAAGACGCGTAAGGGATACATTCTGATAGTCAAAGCTAAGTACTGCTTGATGAGGGCAAAGAAACTCTTGAACAAGCTGAGGTATCTTGTTGAGTTGTGGGGGGTGATCTGGTTCTTCTCAGACGAAAAGAACTTACGCCAGGACCAGCTGCACCACACCCTGAACAACAGGTGGATTGTCTCCAACCCACAGGATGTCCCACAT
>NC_043000.1:69021652-69134152 GCF_006345805.1 Octopus sinensis | reverse complement strand
CTCTCTCGCGGCTCCAACACCTTCGTTCCTTAGAGCACGCATCCTAGCTCTGACAGCACATCCTTCGTGTTTGGCGTTGAAGTGTTGGTCGAGGGCCAACCTCGCCGCCAAAACGTCGGATGCGATGCCGCTTCTAATTGCCTCTTCTAGCTTCTTAACTAGCTCACCCTCTACTCTGTTTCTATCTATGGCTAGTGCTTTGCTGTACCTAATCGCTTCTGCTTTTACTGCTCTCTTGAGGGCAAACCACCATTTGTTGTTGATGATGGCTCCCGTCAAAGCCCTTTTTACTAGTGCGCTAATCCGGTCTCTGAAAACCTGTCTCGATGGGAAAGACGCGTTTAGTTTCCAGTATCCGGGACCCTGCCTAAGTGTCTTACCTAAGTCTAGCGTACATGTCACAAGTTTGTGATCCGTGTAGCTGACTATGTGGAATTGTGGACATCCTATGCTATCTCTGTCTACTGTCCTACACAGTATCCTATCTAGATACGATCTCGACGACCCGATGCGGTTGCTCCATGTCCACGTTGGCGCATTCGGGTGGTCTAGTCGGAACCTGTCAGACAGTTGAAAGCGTCTGAGCAGGTCTCTGAGGCATTTGCATCCCCGTCTATTCCTATCTCTACCCACGTAGTCTACATGCGTGTCCAAGGTAGCATTCCAATCCCCCACTAAGAGTAAAGGACGAGACTTTCCCAAGAATACTTCTAGACGTTGAAAGAAATCCGCCCGACCTGTTAAGGGCGGTGCGTAGACTGATACGAGTCGAAAAGCGCACCCATTGCTGCCGTCGACATCCAGACGACCAGTCTACCCTCCGGGTCTACGAATATTGTCCTTACTTTGAGATCCAGACTCTTGTGAAAAAGTACCGCGGTGCCACTACCGCCCATTCTCGGCAGACAGGGGGAAAAATAAATGTTGAACTGTCCGCCAAACATGGTCTTTAGGGCCCGCGGATTGTGGAGTCTGGTCTCACTTATGGCTATGATTTCTAACTTATGTGACTTTATGTCATTTAAGAGGTACCCTTGTTTCCAAGGGGACCCCAAGCAACGCGCATTTACACAACCAATCTTGATCATAGTCCTAATGAATTAGAATACAAGTGAAAGGAACAGAGGGTTACTTACTGCTCGAAAGTTTTTGCTTTCTCCTCCTTTGGTTTGTCCTCGAGGAGATCCCGTACAGTTTCTTTGTGAGATATTTTTGGCATTTACCAACCGCGCTGGGGAAAATGCCTTTGAGTGTGTGGTGCAGACTTTTGGAGATGTGTAATATTTTGATGTGGTCTGGTGGTGTTGTGTATGGGTGATTGTTGTTTTTTATGTCATCTTCTGTTATGTTTGTTTTTGATTGGATGTATTCCATCAAATTTGTGTTTTTGGTGTCTATAGCTGTGAGCATGTTTGCTGTATATATTTTTGTGGTGTTGGTGTGGCTGTTGTTTGCGTTGGGTTTTGAAATGTCTTCGTGAGATGTATTTCCCCCTGCTTTGTTCGTGTTTGCATTTGGTTTGGTTGTGTTTCTGCTCTTTATTTTCCTTCTTTTTGTAGCTATTTGCCATTCCTCACTGGTTTCGTCTTCCGACGAAATTTCTGAGGAATCAGTAGGGGGTAGGGGTATGTTGTGGGCTTCTATGTATGTCTGTGTAAGTGGTTGTGTTGTTGTTTTCGTTGTTGTTGGTTGTTGAGTGTTTGTGTGTGTTGAGTGCGGTATAAGGGATGGGGGATCAGTTTGTGTGTGTTTTCTTTGTTTTTCTGTTCCTTTGGGTTTTGCTGTTGTTGGTGGTGTTGGTATTTTTTCAGGTGTTGAGTGGTTTTTGGTTGATGACGGATTAGCTTGGTGTGCTTCTCTTGTCGTCTTCTAGATAGATAGATAGATAGATAGATAGATAGATAGACAGACAGACAGACAGACAGACAGACAGACAGACAGACAGACAGATAGATAGATAGATAGACAGACAGATAGATAGATAGATAGATAGATAGATAGATAGATAGATAGATAGATAGATAGATAGATAGATAGATAGATAGATAGATAGATAGATGAGTAGCACTAAAGAGAATGAGGTTCCAAAGCTGTTGATATGGTATGCACGTGACTGAGACTCTGTGATGTCACGTGTAACAAAGTGATCATGTCCACACCATAAGATGCTCTCAGGTTTGCATACGTGGAGTCCGTGTAAATCTGCCATGTGATGTTTATATTGGATGGGGAGCAAAATATGGTGTCATCTGCATGGCAGTGTCTGTGTAATACCACAAAGTCATTCATATACAAAACAAAGAGTGTGGAAGACATAACCAAATCCTGGGATCCTCTCTCTCCCTCCGGCATTGATATAATGATCGTAGAAGGGAGCTTTACTAAAATAGGCTGCTATTAATATTCTGATACGTTGGCCGGCGTACTGGCAGAATCGTTAGCATGCAGAGAAAAATGCTTATCACCATTTCGTCCGCCTTTACGTTCTGAGTTCAAATTCTGCTGAGGTCGACTTTGCCTTTTATCCTTTCGGGGTTGATAAAATAAGTACCAGTTGAGCACTGGGGTTGAGGTAATCGACTTAACCTTTTTGGTTTCAAGGAAATGTTTTTGAATTTGATTAAGGGTACGTTGTGAAACGAAGAAGGATAGACTAGGAGGTGTTTCACTGAGTAAAATATAGAGTTAGAAGGTAAAGCATGTTGGAACTTTGGCGACTTCTGCAGAAGTAGTTTTGCTAATAGAGTTACATTGATTGTGGGTTGTAAGTTAGGAAGATTGTGCAAATTTAGTTGAGACTCTTTTAGTGAAGAACTTAGATGGCACTGCTGTAACTTTGAGATGCAAAAGCTTGCAGGCTGTGAATGCACAAAAACACTCCTCGCGCTTCAGTTGCAAAAAATGGACTTTGTTATAATTGTAGAGAGTGTACTGTGTCAGTACAACTATAAAGTGGGAATATTTTGAATCTCCACTTTCGTTTTCGTCTATGGTGGGCTGAAAGAGAAGTACATTTGTTACAAGGGGTATCAGTCAATATGAATCCGGCTAAAATCCAACCGGTAAACCAGAAAAAGAGAGGGAACAGAAAGGTATTTTGTAGTTGAAAGATATGTTGGAAAAGTAAGCCATTAAAGTAGTTAATCAACAATTTGTTTTCAGATATTGAATATGCTAAACATCTACATTACTAACATGAAAAAAAATGGATGTCAAAGAAAATGCAAACATCAGTTACTTAAAATCAGCCTTGACAATTGCAAAAGTTTAAATATAGATTGTTTCACTCCACTCCAAAATATCTCACAACAGTCACATATCTATTATACTGATTAGTCATACAAATATGATCAGCTGGTTGGAATTCTCACGCCTCGGTAAAAAGACTTTGACTAACTCCTCAGTTCAGATTGCTCTACAATAGAAGTACTAAGTGTTTTTTTGCTTCCAGTCTCACTTTGGACATAGACAAATTACCTCTATGATCCTTGGATTTAATGTTTTCTTAGGTTATCACTATGAATGAATAGATACATGTTTAAACAACAGTGAATTCTCCTTCATATGACATTCAACCGTCTTTTGAAAAAAAGATATAATGTAGTGATATATTCACAAAAAGACAACATTCTTTGATTACACTGGTCAACAAAATAAACTTTTATTTTCTTGCTTAAAATCTTAAAGCTGTTTTAGACTAATTTTTTGGTGCTGATTCCAAAACTGACCTCAGATTTTCTCTATCACATCACATTTTTGTGCCATCGGTATATACCTTTATTTACCTGGAGCATACCAAAAGTTAACTTTACAACACTATTTGCGGGTATTTTGACTGGATTGCCATGCTAATTTTGAATATGTTCAAACTGAGTTTTACTTTAAAACCCTTCCTCTTCTTTTCAGGTGTGAACTGAACCACTGTGATCTAGTCATGGATACATCAAGAAGGATGTACTGTAATGATCCCGATAACTTTTGTTACGTTTGTGGTAACTTCACTCTACAGGCTCAAAGGCACAACATAAATAACTTTGCCAAGGAGTTGTATCATACCAACAGTAAAGTAACACTTGGAGACCAGGACAAAACTTGGGCTTCCCACAAAGTTTGCAAAACTTGTTTTGAAACTTGGTGAGATGAAGCAACTCATCAAAGATCTTGATCACAGTGGAAACTACTTCAGATACATATGTACAACCTTTCCAAGTCTCAGTGTCGAGAAGGAGGCAGGAATATTTGATGGACCTCAAATAAAAACATTCCTCAGAGATCTACATTTTGTTACAACAATAAGAGCGGCGGATGCCTGATCTTGGAATGCCTTCTCTGATGTGCGGAATTTCCTTGGGAACAGGAAAGCTGACAACTATCAAGAGATTGTGGAGGAGCTGCTCTTGGGTTTGCAAGTACTTGGATGTAGAATGAGCATTAAATTGCACTGCTCACACAGTCACTTGGTTGAGTATCCAGAAAACCTGGGTGATGTTAGCGAAGAACAAGGTGGACACTTTATCAAAATGTAAAAGTAATGGAAGAATGCTACCATTGCTGATGAGACTTAAACATGATGGCAGATTACTGCTGGAGCTTGATGAGAGATATTCCAGAAGCTATGAACAAGAGATCGTCAAAAAAGAGGAAGTTCTTGCAGTAATAAGACGATCAGAATGGATGACCACAATGAACAGAGATTTTTGTATTCATGTGTGTTAAAACCAACATGCTAATTGCAAAACTCCACTATTGTAAAAAAATTTACAAAAATAATCCATTTTTGGAGTTTAGGTGAATCGAGAGAGTAAATTTAGCATTTTTCTAATAGTCAAATATAACAACATTTTAGCCCTCAGGCATTTTCAATTACCACAATTTTTTTTCACTCCACTTTCACTCTCTTAAAAATGGAAAGAGCACCTAAATACCTCTAAATAAGAATGTAAATATGGTTGGCAGCTTAAAACCATTTTTTCGTACTTTGTGGTTTCAATCTTACCATTCCACATCCTTAGCAAATGTTTTCTGTCATAGAATTGTGTTGGTCAAAGCCTTGTAAATGAAATTTCATAGAGACTGTGCCAGTTCTACAGAAGGACCGTTCTTATTCTCGGTTAGTAGAGTTAAATGGTCATCCAGTTTAGCACCAACACCTAGTTCTTGGGCATCTTTAGTTGTGTTCCTTCTGTTGCAAATATTCAAGTCTGATCTCCGATCGAAGGGTAACTTCCTCCTTTACGTCCTTCTCCCCCACTGTCTCGGCAATCCTGTCCTTAGACTTCTGTCTAACACGTGTAAAGGCACCTGAAGGAATAAATATACTCGTGTGTGTGTGTATGTGTGTGTGTGTGTGTGTGTGTGCGTGCGTGCGTGTGCGTGTGTGTGTGAGTAATAGAGAGAGAGTGTGTATATATGTGTGTTCGTATGTTAAAGATGACATGCGTGTGTGTGGAATGTGTATAGTTGTGTGTATATGTGGTTATATCGATAGACAAACAGACAGGCAGACAGACAGGTAGACTGATAGATAGATAGCTAGATAGATAGCTAGATAGATAGATAGATAGATAGATAGATAGATAGATAGATAGATAGATAGATAGATAGATAGATAACATTTAATAAATATTAAGTAAATCCGTTTCAGTTCATCCTTTATCTATCTGGCTAGCAAGCCAGCTAACTCACTCACTAGCTGACTGACTGAATAACTAACAAACCAACCAGCCATCTATTTCAGTCTCTCTAGCTTGGAAAACTAAAACGTCTTTTAAGTGTATTTTAATATGAAGTCTTAATTGGCGGTGCCCTAGCATGGCCTCATCACCGGCTGAGAGTTGAATACATAAAAGTAAAACAATAATAAATCGACATTCCTAAATTATTCTCTGCAAAGCAAATGCAACAAATGAAAATCTGTATTCAAAGGTAAATGTTTTTTTTCTTTTATCCTTTACTTGCCCCCAGTTCTTATTTTTAAGTCTGGTATTTATTCTATCTGCCACTTCTTCCGAAACGCTAAGCTACGGGGACGTAAACAAAACAACACCGCACCGGTTGTGGATCGGTGGTGGAGAACACAGACACGAAGACCACACACACGCACACTCACACACACACACACACACACACACACACACGAACACACACACACACACACACACACACACACACGAACACACACACACACACACACACACACATGCACACACGTGCACACACACGACGAGCTTCCACAGTTTCTGTCAACTAAATTCACTCGTAAGGCACTGGTCGACTCAGGGCAATAGTAAGAGACACTTGCCCAATGCGTCGCGCAGTGGTACTGAACCCGAAACTATGTGGTTACAATGCGAGCTTCTTAATCACACAGCTATGCCGTTAGCTTCAACAATGCCTGTAAAGGAGGTAAATAAAAGAAAAGAACGTGAGCCCTTCATCCTGTGCCGGTCTTTATTTCCCTGTCAGTCGTATACAGTGTCTTCTCCGTAAGGGAAACTATGCCGAACGTATTTGTGCCAGAGTTCCAGTCTACTTTACATCTGTAACGGAATATCTGGCAGACGAAGTGTTGGAATTGGCAAGAAACGCTGCCAAATATAAGAAATCTACGAGAATTGGCTGAAATGTTAATAGGCTGACCAAGATATTCTCATGGAATGTCACCAAATGAGATTTATTTTGCGCCCCTCAAACTTCTTCCATCGGTGTTGTAGAATATGGATCCCATTAGTGAAGAAGCTTTCATCCTATCGTTCAAAAAAGTCATCAACAGCAGATATGACATCGTCGTCTGCAATATTGGTTCCCAGCCAAGTGTTTTTTTGTCATACTGAGAACAGATGAGTCAGATGGGGCTAAATCAGGAAAATAGGGACGGTGATCAACCAGTTCATGCACAGCAGCCATTGAAAGCAAGGACTTGTGTACTGGAGCATTGTCATGATGAAAAAAGACTCCTTTCATCACTTTTTCCGGGGTGTTTCGTATTGATAACCTTTTGTAACTACCTCAGCAAGTTAGCATAGTACTCTCCATTTATGACCTTTTCAAGATAGTCAATAAACACAATATCTTTTGCATCCCAAAAAACTGCGGTCATCACCTTCCCTACTGATGAAACGACCTTTGCCTTCTTTGGAGCAGGTGAGAAGAGGTGTTTCCACTGCATGGATTGTCTCTGTATTTCTGGCTCAAAATGATGAAGCCAACACTCATCCTGGTTTAGGAAACGTTCGAAGAAACCAGGTGGATATGCCTGAAACTATGTCAAAACTTCCCATGATGTGATCAACTTTTTCTTTTGATCAGGTATCATATCTCTCATGGGATATGCTAATAACATTGACTATTTGATTTATAGTCAATTGCCTGTCATCCATCACCATATGGTGAACACGATCGATGTATTCCTCGTTGGTAGCAGTTGCAGGTCGTTCAGACCTTGGGTTATTTTCAAGACTCTCCCTTCCCTCCGAAATTCAGCTGCATACTTTTTCACTGCTGATAAAGTTGAAGCGTCATCCCCTAATGTAGCAACCATGTCAACATGAATGTCCTTAAGGAATAAACCCTTTTACTGCAGGTACTTGATAATACCACAACGCCAAATTTTGTTAATTTTCAAGAGAAGTCACTATTAGGTACTTTTGAAATCTTCACTGGACAGTGAGATGTCAGTTTACCTGGAAAGAAACAATGCAGTTATTTAAGGGAAATGAAATTATGCATTACAAGATTTCACAGCTCCAGCATCACTCCTTCATAGTCAGCCTATGAACTTTTCAACCCACCCCGCCACTTGCAGTTGGCCATCCGTAACGACAAAGAATTGAACAAACTTTTGTCTATGGTAATCATCGCTTAATGTTCTTCCTAACATCCAAGCAGTTCTTCTTCACAAGAACCCCTAGAAGGCAGCTAAATAAATTAATTGACTTGTTTTTCCACCAACAATTTTAACTATATGTTGTTATCATTTTTTCGTACATTTATGTATAGTGATATGTATTTTTAGTATCATTATTGACGGTATATTTACAGTAGTTACATATATAAAATATTCCTGAAATACAATATACAGGAATATACGAGGCTAATGAAAACTAAATCAATTTTATAAATTCACTTCTTAACATAGCCAAATCAATCAAACATTTCTTTGAAACAAAACAGTTTAAATGAGCATTCCGTTAAATATCTATTTCTCACGCCAAGCATTCTAAGCATCGTTGTTATTTATGAACAGTATTGTAGAGTTTGGCTTCGGAAAATTTGGATTTTCTATTAGCTTAATTTTTTAGAGTGTCTGTTGGTTTGATTTTGCAACTTTGCAACATTTTTGGAATACTTTGTCGGGAGATTGCCTTTTCAAGCAAAACAGATGACGTACTTCCATATCCCAATGGATTATCACTTTCTAAACATTGTAATAATTCTTTAACAGCAGCAATTTTATCATGTTCCAGCTTAAATGTATTTAGTTTCTTTAAAATATTTTTTCCAACTCGTTGACACTTAAACTGAAAGAAATATTTTCAAGGCCATATCAGTTCTCATAACTATGCACAACTGCTGGGAAACTATCACCAACTGATATTAGTTTTTCAAGTAAAATAATTAAAAATCCATCTGCAAAAGACAAATACGAGCGAGATTGTTATTAAAGAATAAAAATAATCAAAATGCTACAGTCATTTTTTGCTAATTCTGTATACGTGTGTACATAGGCAACACTTTCTAGATTTTACAGGAAGATGTATTTCAAGAGTATACTAAACTAAAACACACAGATTATAGAAATTTAACTGAGTGTAAGAGGTAACAATATCAAATATGAATTTTTCATTTTAGAAGTTTTCGCTGGCGTTGTTTTACTAAGCAAAGAAAGTATTTTGTTCACATTTGACAATTATTTACAGAACAAGAATTTTTGTGAGCATACATATGCGTGTGAGCGCCGATGTAAGTGGGTTGGGGTGAAAAGCGACGTCATGCGTCCGCAGATATGGCAGTACATAAATACAAAGTTAATAAAATTGAAATTACTGAAGTGCAGTAAATGTACATAAACCAGGGAATGTATTTTAATTATAAAATAAAGACATCTACCAATTCCTATTACTTTATTTTAAACTTTACCGCATTTTTGAAAAATTGTTTGTGAATTGTTTTCAGGATATGGCCTACTTTCTACACAACAGCAACATAAACCAAACTGCAACCAAGGTGAAACACTTTCTGTTCGGTTATTAATTCCCAATTTTTTATTGCGTAATACATAAAAATCAATGCGTTACAATAGAAATTAAACAAAAAAAATAGTATTACATTTTATAAGGTAAAGGGAAGGAACTCAGAATTTGTATTACAAACTGCAAATCAAGAGTCGTTCCCCTTATAATTTCTTGTTTCTTTCTTACAGCTTTTGATAACTGTATGAAAATTATACTATTTAAAGTACTAAAATAAGTATTTTAGAATCGTGCTACACTAGGGTAGCATGATTTTAAACAGCTAATGCTAATAAATATGCAATGAAGAATATCTTTTCTTCAAGAGGCGAGCACGATTGAGCTGAGAGAGTCACTGACATAAGATATCACCCGTGGGTTCCTTAAGGCGGCAAGCTGGCAGAAACGTAAGCATTTTTATTTAGAAAACATTGAAAAACATGCATGTAATCTCGTACTGGTTTAAAATCATGAAAAAAATCACAATGTGAAACTATATATGTTTACATACACATGTTGTACATACGAAGATATATCTTAACATGTAATTATCATTATTCCAAAAGTTCTTTTATTACAATATTGATAGTAAAACTGCGATTTCCATAAAGATTTCCCTGTTTTCCCATCGTTGTTTATGAGTATCTTAAAATTGTTCCTATTTTTTGTCCTGCTTAAAGCAACATAAAGCTGCCCATGACTAAACATGGGAGAAGGTAAGTAAACACCAACTTGATTATTAAGATTATTCTCACGATCAGCTTTTCATTTAGTTTCTGAGTGTTCTTGACTGAAATTAGATCTTCGTTTTCTCTGTCTTTCTCTTGCTAATCTCTTTTCAAGTGTTGATTCCCTGTTGTATTACATGACAATGTTACGTCTGCAATAAGACGGTGAGCTGGCAAAATCGTTAGCACGCGCCGGGCAAAATGTTGAGCGGCATTTTGTCCGTCTTCACGTTCTGAGTTCAAATTCTGCCGAGGTCTACTTTGCCTTTCATCCCTTCGGGGTTGATAAAATAAGTACCAGGTGAATATTGTAACCGACTTACCCTTCCCCTAAAATTGCTGGTCCTGTGCCAAAATTTGAAACCAATATTAAGTCACCAATAGAATAAATATATACAGTATACACGCACAGTTTGTGGGCAATCAGATACGGTTGGAATGTCTTTATTGTTCACGTTGTGTGTGTATGTGTGTGTGTGTGTGTGTGTGTGTGTGTGTGTGTGTGTGTGTGTGTGTGTGTGTGTGTGAATCAAATCTATAAAATTGAATATTTAAGTATTTCTGGTTGAAGCAATGTTTTTTCTACAGTGACCGGCAACATGTTTTGATACCAGAGTTGAATGTCCTCTGATCTGTTTGGAAGTCGTCAGCTAATTTCATTGAATCAAGTGATATATGCTTTAAACAGTGTTCTGTTTTCCTATTGATTTTATTTTATATTAAACAGTTACCAAATTTATTGAAATAAATAAGTGAATATAAAAAAAGTTAATAGAAACTGTCACGATAAAAATTTTATTCTATCTCACTCTTTGTTGTTTGACAACATTAGAAGTTACATCTTTTGTGTACCTACGAGTATTTGTATGCGTGTGCGTATGTGCATGTGTATGTGAACGCGCGTGCGTACGTGTGTGTACGCGCGGGTACGTGTGTGTGCGCGTGCGTGCGTACGCGCGGGTACATGTGTGTGCGCGTGTATGCGTGCGTGTGTATGTATGTGTGAGCTCGCGTACGTGTGTGCGCATGCGTGTTGTGTGTGTGTGCGTGTGTGTGTGTGTGTGTGCGTGTGCGTATGTGCGTGTGTGCGTGCGTGTTCGCGTGTGTGCGTGTGTATGTGTGTGCATGTGTGTCTGCGTGTGTGCGTGTGTGTGTGTACTTGCGTGCGTGCGTGCGTGTGTGTGTGTGTATGAGTGTGTGTGTGTTTGTGTGTGTGTGTGTGTGTGTGTGTGTGTGTGTGTGTGTGTGTTGTGTGTGTGTGTGTGTGTGTGTGTGTGTGTGTATTTTGTTTTCGAATGTTCGTTTGTTAGCTTATTTGGAAACGACAAAAGTTTACAGTTTTATTAGAATCAAAATAATCTGATGCTAGTTTGTTTCATTCACAAAATGATTCCCCCTTAATTTTGCTCAGATTGCTTTCAATTTTGGTGTATCGATGCAACTCTGAATTTTGATTACGATTAACCAATTACTTTATCTCGTCAATTAAAGAATCTGATGTTAATTGGAATTAAAGTTGGGGAATTTGGGGAATTTTATCCAATCAAAAGACAGCGAGGCATTAACAGCTTGTTACCATGATAACCGCACGTTGTGTTGTGTTTCACTTCACCCGCCAATATGCAGTGTATAACCAATCGGAGCCCCTAAATAAGGCAACCTGTTCACAATTCCGATTGAGCCAATTGTTCCTTATAAAAACTCACCTTCTCCGCGTTTCGAGGTCTTTGGTTCCAGACCTTTTAAGGTCTAGCCACTGACCAATCAAGAGGCAGCCAGTTCCAGCAACAACGCCAAACGACAACACCCGTCCAGCAGCATTACGGCTATCTCTTTCTTCGTCGCTACCATCTTCTTCTTAACATCAGCAACATCTCTACGTATACAGCTACATACACAGCTCAACCAGCAACACTGCACAGGTTCTAACATAGCACTGTTTGTGAATTACTTCTCCATGGTTAACAGCGAATATACAACCTGCGAGAAATCCTGTACCAAGTAACCCAGGCAGCAGCATTACAGCCACAACTTCTTACGACACGTACCGCACCGGCTCTGCATCATCACCACAGCTTCTTGATACAGCATTTCAATAACCATGTATAATTGACTACGAACTGGTATTTCTCATTCTTGTGGCTATGAACATTCGTCTAACTTCTCATTATAGTCTCTTTCACTTTCTCCTTCATTGTTATTTTTATATATACTTAACGCACACGCATACATCCATTCTGTATACACACATACACCTTCTTCGCATGACAGCCTGTCTGCTATTCTGTATACATGACGCGCACACAGACATACATGTTAACATATCAGTAAATCATCTCTCAACCATTCTACTCGGTTGTGTCTCTCTCTTTCCCACTGGTACCTGTATGTATTATTTCAGCCTTCTGAATGGAGTCGTTATTAGATGGTTTCACCATGCTTCCACGACAATCTATAATGGTGACCCCGACGTAGAACATCCGGAAGTTCTAGATCACAGTTTCATCTATATGTCCTATGATCAGGTGATACACAGGACAGGCAGTGTTAAACCATAGATTGTATTAGTCATCTTATTGATTAATACGACCTATGGTGTAAAGATGCATATCGAGGTTGTTTCTTCACACCTATGCAACACCAGACGCAACGTATATGAGCATATGTGCATACGCACGCGCACACCCGTGTGTTTCAGTCAAAACTCCTCAAAACATATATACAACCTCATACGCAGATAACCTCGCATTCACACCCTTATACTATGCTCAAGGCATATTAGAAATTTAGTTCCAAAGTAATAAACTTAAGATATCTATCAAGTCGACTATTTCCTTTCTTTCTTGCAGCACTAAAGAGCATCATATGATCATATACAATCAGCCATGATATTTAACAGCATAAACATACCTCAATCAGGAAACAAAAATACTAGGAGTTACGTACGATACTTGTACGACATACACTGTAGAAGACAAGCATGAAAAAGGCAAAATGACACAGAAACATACGCAGAGCAATCACCCTTACTACATTTGGCCAACATTAAAGAAAAGCAAACATCAATGGTGAACAAGTAATGTGTTAGATCTATGAATGGCTATACCAGTTCTGACTGGACCCCAATTTCTCAACGTTAAGTTATAATGACATGTAATATTTATCCCCACTTAAATGCGGATATTCTGTTAGAATAGGAGTAGGCAATTGTTTTGGCTCGAGGGCCACTTTGAGAGGGCCGTGGTTAGCGGAGGGTCGCGCTTTATATAACTGATCGTATTCATTAGTTAACATAACATTTCATTTAATGCGAAGTGTAGATTCATCATAATAACAAATGAATAAAACTAAAGCAATAGTGGTACACATAAAAGGTTTCATTGAATTTATTTATGTGCAAATTACACATCAGCCAGCACAAGTAATTTAATGAGACAAATGTAACTTGTCGCACTTATTTACAATTCTTTTGCAATCAGGAGTGAGGTTGCTTATTGAGATCCTCATCACTGCCTGCAAGTTTATATTAGTCACAGAGTATCTATTTTTACTCTTGTCGATTTTCATGAAAGAAAAACTTTACTCACAAATATATGTGGATCCAAAAATAGAAAACATTTTCCCTGCAAATTTCTTCACACATGAAAATTTGTCAGTAGAAAGAGATTTGTAAAATTCTATTAATGTCACAGGATTAAGCATTTCTTTCAGCATGTGATCTTACTGCATATCAATTAGTACAAGCAGGATAAGATAACAAATTTAAATCTGGCTCAATTTTTTTGTAACCTTATCCTCCAAACTCAGCCAATGATCCCTAATCTTGGAAGAATCACTTGCAGGTACTTTCTGTTTTCTTAATGATGTGAAGTGACAAAACTTGCCCTCGCCTGCTTACCTTGCAAACAGACCTAGTTTTGTTTTGAATGATCTCACGTGCCTGAACATTTCATGTACAAACAACCCCTTTCTTTGCAATGTCACGTTCAATTCATTTAATTTCTCAAACATATCAGCTGCAAATATCATCACATATCTTCACTCCTCACACCCCATTTTGGTCACAAAATCGCACGAAATCCCCTTCATGTCCAAAAGAGGAGGATTTCATTCTGTAATTCCCAAATCCATTTTAGCATTTTGCCCAGGCTCAACCACCGAACACTGTTGTGGTAAATCACATCTCCATACTGTACCTCCATATCCTGAAGGTGAGATTTAAATTGTCGATGGAAGAGCGCCCTTGTTCTGATTGTGTTCACTACGCTCACTACAGGATTCACCACATGCTTTAGGTCCAGTGCAGCTTTACAGAAGCTTTTCTGTTGCAAAATATAATGAAAAGACAAAATATCACTGTCTGGGTGTTAGCTTTTAATTTGTTCTCTGAAAGTTTAGCCATACCCACATTTTATCCAGTAAATACTCTGGCCCCCATCTATTGTAATGCTTGCCATTCTATTCCATGACACGGCAGTTTTCTCCACACAATCCACAGCACATTCAAACATGTCCTAACCAGTGGTTGTATTTTTCATCGATTCCAAAAAAAGTCATTCCTCTGTGATGACGAAATTTTCATCAATTCCACGGACAAAGATACGTAACTGTGCAGTGTCTTGGTTATCAGCGCTCTTGTGCAGTGCCAAAGAAAACCAAACAAAATTTTTACTTACAGTGTTCAGCTGTTCTGTTAGTTCGTCACTAATTAAGTGTATGTGCCGCACTAGAGTGCTTCTTGATAATGAAATGGTTTCGAATTTGTTTCTTGCGTCATAGCACAGTACGCTTGCGCAATCTACCAAGTACTGCTTAACAAACTCACCATGCTACCATGAAGCTTCCCTCTGTAGCACTATCCCGGAGTGTCGATTGCTTCGTAGATATGGTCTGCTGCTTCTTCAGCTTCGTAACACACTTTGCAGCTTTTTTTCTTGCGTTCTTCCTCAGACATTTCGCTACCAAACTCGTCATGTTTTGTTTAGTGGTGTCGTTTCAAATTGTATTCCTTGAATATGGCAACTGCCTCACGACACAGTAAACACACTGCCTTATTCTCTGAATTACTGAATAAATATTTGTGTGTTCAGTCTTCACAGAACGCACGACATTCTTTTTAGATTTTGCGCTTTTTAGGTGGGTCCGAGTCGGAACGTTACAGATCTTACTGTTGTAAAGAGAAAACTGTTACGTATGAAGGGACTATGCATGCCTTGGCACTAGCAGTTTACCGTAATCAGTTTACGAAAATTTTAAACCTGGAAAATTTTTTGCTGAATGCTTCCGCGGGTCGCAGAAAACTCTGTAACGGGCAGTAAATTGCCCACCCCTCTGTGTGAACAACCTATACTGTGGTAGATACAAGAGAAACTCTCATACTGGCTTTTGGTGCAAAATGTTTATATCGCTAGTGGGGAGATAAACTTCCACCATCTCCACGTGATTTCGACCTTCATTGGTCTCTTCAATGATGGATGCTCGACTCTTAGAGATAGCAGTGACTTATCTCCCCGTCTGTGATATATAGAAAAAACAGTGCCAGAGCAAGTACTGGAGTTGCGATCAGCCAGTGAGCTTGTTCAAAAATATATATAAGCGACTCATCTCCCCGTCAGCTCTGTTACTAATATATGTCATAATGATTTACAAAGTTAAATACTAAAACAGAAATAACATGAAAATGCATGTATGTCGCAGTGTGCAGCATGATTCTCAGTTGAATGAAGTCTATCACCATCGTCGTCGTCGTCATCAGCAACAACAACAACCCAGATGAAAAACACTAATCAATAATCGATATTACAGGGATGTCAGTTTACTCAACAGTCTCTGGTTTAAGTTAAGTCTCTGGTGGAAGTTATATTTTAGTTTCATACTTTGGTTTATGTGAAACGAGAAAGATACAGCACAAGTAGGAAAAAAGTATCCTGGACTTATGCAACAGTATGAGGACACTGTACACCGCGTGGTTTAAATAAAGGTTCAGTTTACGATTCGAGAACGTTAATGAATATACCAGTCACCTTGAAGAAGGGTAAAACAGCTGAAACTTTGTGATTGTAACAACCAAAACGAAAACATCAGCCTGAATAAATCGATTTATAATAATGATAAATCCTGATCTCGATATATAAGTATACAGTTACACATTGTTCTGAATATTCTGAAATCGTAAAAGCAGTATTTTTAGAGAAAATGTTAAAGAAATGGCAAATATGTTCTGTTTATTAACAAAACAATATTTCTCTCAAACTGATTTTTTTTTTTTTTTTTTTGCGTATTTAATAAATAGAAGAATGTAATTTATCCATCTGTTATTCAAGTATTGAAAATAATATCATTAATAAAAACAAAAAAAAAAAAACAAATAAGGAGTGGGTGTCGTAGTAAATACTGATAATTTTAAGCTAAAGTCGGAATTCATAACCTCAATTTGTTACCATATCAGGACTTTTTTTTTCTTTTTTGTCAGCTATGATGTCATTAATGTGGAAACAGTAGACAAGAACCTCTGACGTTGTTAATATAGGGGTATGAGTGTAACACTTGTAAGCAAGGGCGGAAACAGAAGAATTTACGTTGGCGCTGTTGGTTCGGTTGGCATGGTAATAGTTGTCAATACAAACATAGGCGTTGATAAGACTGAAATCAAAACAACATGAAATTGCAATCATGACACATTTTTTTAAAGCCAGATTTAAAGCACATAAGGCACAAATTAGATTATAGAGGACCTGAGTTAGTAAATGATTATTGTTTGGATTTGTTGTCGTACTATTTTCCTTTTTTATTTTATTTTATTTATTTTTTTTTTGTGGTGGGAGGTACACAATATCAAAAATTCTTGAAAACATTAATAAATTCTCAATGAAATTGTTTAAAGTGATATTTAGTACAAATTGAACTTATTCTATTTTTTATATTTATATGCAGAACAATAATTATGGACTGCTTTATATTCCTGTAGACCAATATCTGCCTCTGCTTTTCCGGGTTCAAATAGAAGGTTGGTAACCTTTGAGATGGTGTCTGCGAAGAGAACAATATATTTGATATATTCTACATTTGTTATTGATATGGTTTTATTACGAGGGGAGGTGGATTTTGTTTAGAGTGAAGCCAAGTTCTTTCATATTTTTAAACTCCACCTCCCAATTGAAATATAAAGGACGTGACTAGGCAGTTGATAAATAGGAATAGTGCATGTGTATCCTCTAGCATCGATGAAGAAATCAGTGTCTCCATCAGAACAAAGAATTTTGGTTCTTTTGCTCTTATAAAACATTATTACTGTCACTACTACTTGTTGAAGAATTTACTCCATTTTTATCTGATAGAACAAATTCATAAGCTTTTGAGAAGTCTACAAGCAGTAAGATGGCTTAAAGTATGTTTGCCCTGACTCCAGATCAATGAAATCCACCCAACAGCAGACTGATTTTTCTTGAATACGTTTTGGCTTCTTAGAAAAACCTTCTCCAGTTCATACTACATACGGTTCAGCAACAATTTGTTGTAAACTCTTGTTGTTATTGCTGTAAGAGTTAATCCCTCAATAAATTTTTAGTTATGCCTAGACTAGTTTTATTTAGGAATCAGACATTTGTATTCTCTCACTTTTGGAGTGAAGTAAATTGCTTACTGAATTTTTAACTAGGATTCGAAACCCATTTAAAATTTTTTATAAGTCCCTTCCTATTGTTCTCAGCATTTGTACAAAGAAATTTATCAGAGTCAACTATCATATTTAGATATGTCCTACT
This sequence comes from Octopus sinensis, assembly GCF_006345805.1. NCBI lineage: Eukaryota > Metazoa > Mollusca > Cephalopoda > Octopoda > Octopodidae > Octopus > Octopus sinensis. The sequence continues at coordinate 69,116,431 of NC_043000.1, read as the reverse complement.
GTTTCCTGAAGATCCTTAGGTTAAATACAGTTTATACAAGATAACAGACAGAAAATCCTTTGTTTACCCTGACCTAATTTCAGCTGGAAAAAATTATAAGTACAGAGCCCAAATTCAATTCTGGATCTTTCGCCTGGCACCTGGTGGAAAAAGCACGTCTTGCATGTCACCAAGGGACTGTTCAACTTCCATACTCTCTACTCGTCAATCCAGAGAGGTTAAATTCTCTCACTCTTTTTACCTCCCCTTCTTCTGATTGTCTTCTAGTTATCATCCAGATGAACACAATTACATGCAAATGTACAACAGAACATCTACTTATCTTTATACAACAACCTGAAGTAGCTGTCTTTTATATCGTAATAGTAAAATAAAGTTCATTTTAACTATTATTTTTCACCTGTCATTTATTCCTTGGACTTCTAACAAATCCATTACACATTTGGTGACTCAAAACAATCAAACGTTAATCAGTCTATATCTCAACCGAAGCACAGGATATCAATAAACAACTACATATAAACATTACAGGGAAAATGGAAGACTAAATACATCTACTATAATTATGAGGGTTTTAAATGCACAATTATGCAAAACCCTCTAAAATCTGAAGACTCCTTTGTGTATTTAGTACCATCACAACCACAGAAAAGAATGTAAAAATTCATCTCATGAAAGCATATGTTGTCCTTGATGACCTCAATGTCATCAGGAAGTCCTTATGGCCTTAAGAGAAGATTCTTTTGTACCACTGTCGAATCAACACGGGTCCATTGTTTGAATGCGCACCAAACATCTGGAGATATGGCTTTTATGGTGCTTATATCCACATGCTATGAGTGGTTCTGAATATCATAAGATCTTCTAAAGAGGAGCAATTACGTACATACATACATACATACATACATACATACATGCATACATACATACATACATACATACATACATACATACATACATACATACATACATACATACTGTTACGGAGGCAAGAAAAAGTAAACGAACAGAAAACATTATGCCCCTTTGTTCCATTAGTTGGAATTGAACCGGCGCTCCAGTTGTTCAGGACAATGGTATTTTCTTTGTCCTGTCAAAGACCACGATTATTAATGATCTTAGGTATTGTATTATGATCCCACACGGTCACGGAAAGTTTTTAAAAAAATAAAAATGCTACCCGTTATAAATATGGTGGAAGCACTCCGTCGGTTACGACGATGAGGGTTCCGGTTGATCCGAATCAACGGAACAGCCTGCTCGTGAAATTAACGTGTAAGTGGCTGAGCACTCCACAGACACGTGCACCCTTAACGTAGTTCTCGGGGATATTCAGCGTGACACAGAGAGTGACAAGGCCGGTCCCTTGAAATACAGGTACAACAGAAACAGGAAGTAAGAGTGAGAGAAAGTTGTGGTGAAAGAGTACAGCAGGGATCACCATCATCCCCTGCCGGAGCCTCGTGGAGCTTTTAGGTGTTTTCGCTCAATAAACACTCACAACGTCCGGTCTGGGAATCGAAACCGCGATCCTATGACCGCAAATCCGCTGCCCTAACCACGGCTAGCATCAAGTTAGTTGGGCAGTCAGCGAGAAACCGTGAGTGGAGCGGACAAGGGAGTGAGTTGGAGATGGTGGAGTCGGCGAGAGGCAGCAACAAAGATGACAGGCGTGGTCTAGAGAAAGACAGACAGTGAGTGTGAGAGAGAGCGGAAGTAAGGAAGATGACAGTGAAGGGGGAAGAGGGAGAAATAAGGAAGCCGGACTGTTAAAGTGGGAGTTTTGTGATGAGTGTTGCAGGCTGGAACATGCGGTAATGTGTTCTATTTGTGTTTTGAATTTCGATGTTTAAATGTTTCAAAAAGAAAGAGAGAAAAGAGAAAAATAACGTGTTGTGGGCTGTTTTCAACGGAAAAGAAAAGGGGGTGAAAAAGAGAACTTGGAACTCTAAGAGACTGTTGATTTTGAACTTTGTGCGAAATGTAAACAAAACGATTGTCTTGAAAAAAAAAGAACGAACTGTATTGAGCCAAATGTTGAATGATTTGTATTTTTTCGAACTCTGTATTATGTCTAAATGCAATTGATTGTTCTTCGAACTCTGTATATGATTTGTCAACCTTTGTTTGGGAATGTTCTGATTTTGTTTTGAAAAAAATTGCTAAATTACGCAACTTCCGCTGTGTCTCTTTCTTTTGTTGTCGTTGTGTTGGTTCCTGGCTGCGTTCGTGGCCTTCGACCGCTTCCCGTGGTGGATTTCCGGTTTGCTGAGCGTCGTCGTCGCGACTTAGGGCCCGTGGTGGAATCGTAAGGCCGTGTGCCCTGGGTGGTGGCGCAACAACTGGTGTCAGAAGTTAGGATTTTAATTGCTGAAGTTAATCGGTTGTTCGCCATGGATTCGGGGGAGGCACGAGCGAGGATCCAGACCGGAGAGAAAGAGATCTCACTGGCTACGATTGTGGAGATGTTGAAGGACCAGAGAACACAGCTAGAAACATTCATGGGAAGGCTTGAGAAAGGGCAACAGGGCTTACGGGAAGATCACTAGGAGCTTGAGGACGCAGATGGGTCAGCTTTTGAGGATGAGTGTTTGATATGTGGTAAGGGTGGACACGCGGGCGGAGATTGCCCGGCAAGTGAGAAGGAAAATGAAGGTGACCCGGAGGAACTTTGTGTTGCTGAACTCGAAGACTTGCTGAGTCTGAGGTTGCTAAATCCGAAGAGACTGCTGAGTCTGAGGTTGCTAGATCCGAAGAGACTGCTGAGTCTGAGGTTGCTAAACCCGAAAAGCCTGCTAAGTCTGAGGTTGCTGAACCTAAAGTTGCTGTTGCCGTTCCATGTCTTAATGGTTCAACATCTGGACCCCTGTCTCCCGGGACTCAGGATGACTGTGTAGTGCCCATTGGGAGGAGGCCACAGGCGTCGATGGCCTGTCAGCCGAACTTACGTTCCGGGAAGCCTTCGGTGCAGAAGGCGGTAAAGAGGACCAAGCCTGGTAACGGGGCGAGAGCGCTGCGGACGATGGTAGGACCACCAAGACCAGGAAAACTGCTCTAGTATGGTGTGAGCTTTGTGTTTGATGGCTGCTTGGGGCTGGTGGAGCCCGACAGGCAGTGCACGGTGAAAGCTCGAGTGAGGGTCGGGCGGACCCTGGTAGAGGCGGGAACTGATAAAGCGCTGGTTGGGTCAGCCAATTTCTTAGAAGTGGCACAAGCGATTTGTAGAGGGCAAATCGAGGGACTGTACCAGGCAGTGGACCAGCGGTAGGGTCAGTTGCGTCACTACAGGAGGGCAGTTGAAGGAAGTGGTAGTCTGCCTGTGCAGTTGCAGGAGCGGTTCGCAAGGAGTCGCCGGTGCTTCGTTGGCACTCGGGTGTTGCTGAGGAAGCAACTGTTGGCGAGGTGTGCAGGACGTTGGTCGCAAGGTGTGCAGGATGTTGGTCGCACGGACCTGGTGGAGCGCTATATCGACCCGGGCGGTCAGCGCTCGATGAAACAAGGAGCTTGGAGGATGGTCCCAGTTCGACAGCGAGAAATGAAAGAAGATCGACGACAGGGAGCAGTGAAAAGGCCGAGCGGTCCCTGGTCGTCAGCAATTGTTGTGCAAAATGGAGACGGCACAGCAAGATGTTATGTAGGCTATAGAGCGCTGAGGGAGGTGGCTGCCGTGAAGGATTGGCCGGTCTCTGCTTCTGTGAGGGAGTTGAGGAGTTTCCTCGGACTGTGCACCTATTATAGGCGCCTCATAGGAAGCTTTGCGACTTTGGCTGCGCCATTACACAAGCCACCGAAGGAAGATGCCGATTTATGGACAGTGGTAAAGTGGCAGCTGCAGGAAGCATTGAGACCATCTTGGGAGGATGTATACAGGCTCATCCTTGAAACTAAGAACTATTGGGGCCATTGGGACCTTCGTTTGAGCGACGGGTTGCTTGAGAGGCACTGGGAGGCACCCGATGGCCTCAATAAGTATTGGCGGTTGGTAGTACCCAAGAAGATGAGATTGGTGTGAGTGTGTGTGTCCTTGTGTGTGTGCATATATATGTATACATGTGTTTGTGTGTGGGGGGGCTGTTTTTGATTGGTTCCAGGGTGGTGTAAATTGGTGTGTGTTATTTAAAGAGTTTTTTGGGGTAGGATGGTGTGTGTATATGTGTGCCCGTTTGTGTGTGTGTGTAGTTAATGTTTATTAGTGTGTTGCGTGTGCGTTAGTGTGTATTCTTTTGTATATAATTCCACCCGTGCGGTACCCCACAACTCCACTTTGTTACATATATATATATATATATATATATATATATATATATATATATATATATATATATATATATATATATATATATATATATATATATATATATATATATATTTATATATATATATATATATATATATATTTATATATATATTTGTTGTTCGTTGCCGGGTCACAGTAAACATTTCTCACTAAATCTAGAGCTAAGTTTCTTATCACATTTCAGCCGGGGCCAGTTTTGTTGTTTATGAGCTAGTTGGACCTTTTCATGAGAGTAATTAATTGTCACTGGGCTTCTGTTTTCACACCTGGAACAGCATAATCATGGAAAATTATCAGGACTGTGCACATACCATTAGTCAGACAAAAAAGGAGGCAGAAGAAAGCGAAAAACTCGAATTTGGCTGCAAAATAACTTATGGACATTAAGGGGTCGGTTTATTGATTTTTTAATGGTTTTCTGGCAACTGGCAAGTGTTAATTTTAGTGCTGCAAGACATCCGACTCGGCAACGACACCCCAGTCTCGCACCATTTCCACTCTACCGGTCACTCTTTACAACACCTGCCTGTGTTCGGATTGTCTTGCACAGGAGGCATCCGGACTCCCGTCTTCGCCGTGAGCAGAGATTAATCTTCTTTCTTCACTCCTTTGCGCCACATGGACTCGACTCTCCTCCCCTCTTCATCTAACCCTCCCCCTCTCTCCTCTCTTCCTCTCACACCTACTTCGTCCCACCCACCTCTCCTATCTTGCTCTAACACCTACTTTTTCTCTTTACTCCTACCCATCTTCTCCCTTTCACCCTCTCCCGTCATCATCACCCCCTCCTCGTTATTCCACCTCTACACATTCCTACCCCATCATCCCTATACATCCCATCCCACCCCCACCCCCACCCCATCCCTTAGACCCCACCCTTGCTTCCCCACTCTCCCCCCACACCCCAACACTACCACACCACACACCACCACACCACCACGCCACACACCACATCACATCACACACAGTAGCACTGACCACTTCCCAACACCCACATTGGTGCACACACTAGTACTGACCACTTCCCAGCAGCTACACCATCATCCACACACCTACATATGCACACACGTACACGTCAATGTCACCAGCCCCCTTCCACATGCACATACATGCTCTCACATACACACGCACGCGCACCTTCGTTTTGGGATCACCACTACTTTATTATCTCCCCTTCTTCCTAGCTCTCTTGTGTGACCCCTCTGTCTAGCATTCGCCATGATAGATCGCTAGCCACTATATTTTTTTCTATTTTCTCTCCCTGTTTATTTCTGTGTTCCTTTCTGTTGAAGAGCATAGGCTTGAAATGTAAAAGACTTTCTCACTTCCTGAGCATTAAACTAATACATTTGTTTGTTGTTTACACACCTGTCTTCATCTTTTGTTTTTTTTTGTAAATTCTCACTATATATATATATATATATATAATATTAAATAGGTATCATTACCATTATTATTATCATTAATAATAATAATAATATAATAATAATAATAATATAATAATAATAATAAAGTGGCCAGCAACTTTATACCATTATAGGTAAAAATACAAGCAAAATTCAGTAGGGTATTAAAATACCACTTGCTATAAACATGGTTATCACTCTAAAACCACAAATTACTCACTATTAAAATACACACGGTAAATACAACAGACATTAAAAAGAATAGGCTTACCTTCTATGAACTACAGAAGTAAGGAATACATATATTCTGGGACCAATTGATTTTGCTTTCTGTATGAAAAACGTACTTAAAGCTTGTCAGCTAAACTTAACGCAAAACATCTATTTCTGAAATATTCATCACATTACACCATGTGCATTCTTTCATTTGAATGCCCCCATGACATTCAAAGACAAACATAATGTAAGCCAGTGCAATATAAAATTAAATAGATATTATTACCATTATTAATAATAATAATAAAGTGGCCAGCAACTTTATACCATTATAGGTAAAAATACAAGCAAAATTCAGTAGGGTATTAAAATACCACTTGCTATAAACATGGTTATCACTCTAAAACCACAAATTACTCACTATTAAAATACACACGGTAAATACAACAGACATTAAAAAGAATAGGCTTACCTTCTATGAACTACAGAAGTAAGGAATACATATATTCTGGGACCAATTGATTTTGCTTTCTGTATGAAAAACGTACTTAAAGCTTGTCAGCTAAACTTAACGCAAAACATCTATTTCTGAAATATTCATCACATTACACCATGTGCATTCTTTCATTTGAATGCCCCCATGACATTCAAAGACAAACATAATGTAAGCCAGTGCAATATAAAATTAAATAGATATTATTACCATTATTAATAATAATAATAAGTGGCCAGCAACTTTATACCATTATAGGTAAAAATACAAGCAAAATTCAGTAGGGTATTAAAATACCACTTGCTATAAACATGGTTATCACTCTAAAACCACAAATTACTCACTATTAAAATACACACGGTAAATACAACAGACATTAAAAAGAATAGGCTTACCTTCTATGAACTACAGAAGTAAGGAATACATATATTCTGGGACCAATTGATTTTGCTTTCTGTATGAAAAACGTACTTAAAGCTTGTCAGCTAAACTTAACGCAAAACATCTATTTCTGAAATATTCATCACATTACACCATGTGCATTCTTTCATTTGAATGCCCCCATGACATTCAAAGACAAACATAATGTAAGCCAGTGCAATATAAAATTAAATAGATATTATTACCATTATTAATAATAATAATTATGATAATGTTCGTCCTTTGGGTTCGAAGATGACCATTGACATCATTTGGTGGAATTGCTGCTATGAGACCAGAGGTGGCTGGTGAGGCCAATCTGGGCAAGAAAGCCCCTCCCACAGGTGGGGCTGAAGTGGGTAGGGGCTGTGCTATTGGTGCAGGTGGCTCTGGCTTTCCGCATCTGGCGTTTCTGTTCTGCTGACTGAATCCGTCTCTCCTCAGCTGTCTTTGCTCCTGTGGTGATTGCACTGCACCAGGATGAGCGGTCGGCAGCAAGTGTCTCCCAAGTCTCTGTGCCGATGAAGAAGTCTTTGAGAGAGACTTTGAGACTGTCCTTGAAGCGCTTCTTCTGCCCTCCGACTTTGCGTTTTCCCTGGCTGAGTTCACCGTAGAAGAGCTGTTTTGGGATGCGAGTGTCAGACATGCGGGAGACGTGGCCTACCCATCTCAGCTGGGTCTTGCGCATGATCGTGATGGTGCTAGCGAGATCTGCCTACTTCAGAACTTCTGTGTCTGGAACTTTGTCCTGCCAGCGGATGTGAAGGAGGTTCCGAAGACACCTGAGGTGGAAGTGGTTTATCTGGCGCTCGTGCCTTCGATAAGCAGTCCACGTCTCGCAGCCGTATAGTAGAGTGGTAAGCACGACTGCCCGGTAGACTTTCAGCTTGGTGTTGAGGCTGATTCCTTTCCACTCCCAGACTTTCTTTCGCAGTCTCCCAAACGTGCTGCTTGCCTTGGAGATTCTGTTGATGATTTTAGCATCTATGTTGGCATTGCAGGAGAGAGTGCTGCCCAGGTAGGTGAAGTTTTCCACTGCTCGTAGGATCCGTCCGTTCACCTTTATCTGAGGCTCATGGTATTGTTTGCCAGGGGCTGGCTGAAACATCACCTACATAAATAATAATTATAATAATAAAGTGGCTAGCAAGTTCATACCTTTATATATATCCACTGTGAAGGCACATGGCTCAGTGGTTAGAGAGTCAGGTTCATAATCATGAGGTAGTGAGTTCTATTCCTAGACCGAGCTGTATGTTGTGTTCTTGAGCAAGACACTTTATTTCACGTTGTTCCAGTTTACTCAGCTGTAGAAATGAGTTATGACATCACTGGTGCCAAGCTGTATTGGCTTTGCCTTTCCCTTGGGTAACATCAGTGGCTTGGAGAGGGGAGGCTGGTATGCCTGGGTGATTACTGATCTTCCATAAATAACCTTGTCCAGACTTGTGCCTTGGAGGGGAACTTCATAGGTGGAATCCCATTTTCATTCATAACCAAAATGGGTCTTTACTCTTTACAGGTGTTTTGTCATTGGGCAGGATTTGCATCAGGCTGAGTAAAAAGTAAGAAACGTTTTGAAACATGAAATTCATCAGAATATATTTCAACAATGCAGAAATTTTATTCATCAAAGTAAGTACCATTACAATCAACACATTTTTGCCAATGAGTTACAAGTTTTTTTATTCTGGTAACATAAAAATCTGGTGTTCTGGAGCTGATGAACTCTTTGAATGCACTTTCAGCATTGGTTTGATTTTTCAACTCCTCTCACAGGAAACCATTTCAAATTTTGGCACAAGGCCAGCAATTTCGGGGAAGGGATAAATTGATTACATCAACCCCATTGTTCAACTGGTACTTATTTTATTGACCTTGAAAGGATGAAAAGCAAAGTCAATCTTGGCAGGATTTGAACTCAGAATGTAAGGTCAGAAGGAATGCCACTAAGCATTTTTTCCAGCACAGTAATGATTTTGCCTGCTCACCACCTTATAATTCATTGATATTAATAATGATTTAGTCTTTACATTCTGATTTCAAATACCACCAGGTTTGACTTTGCCTTTCATCCTTTTCGGTGTTGATAAAATAAGTACCAGTTGAGCACTGGGGTTGATGTAACTGACTAGCTCTCATCCTTGAACTTACTGGCCTTGTACCATAATTTGAAACCATTATTAACAGTAATTTCTTAACATCACATCTCATTAGATTCTATGTTATTTCATGTCAAGAGAGGACCAATTATTTCTGATTTTCTATGGACACCATTCTTTCTTACACATACTTAAATTATCACCATGGACACCATTCTTTCTTACACATATTTAAATTATCTGTGCTTAATAACAGCAGCTACTGTGAAGCATCCACGTCTTATATTAAGAAAAATTTTCACCACATCTGGGTTACAAATGACACCAATATCTAAGCAATACCTATTTCTGTGAATAAACTTCTTAGAATATGATTTCTTATACAGTTGTTTAACCAGATATTTTTAGAGCAGGGTATATGTATTTGTGATACTCAAGCTTTTTCTGAGAGTATTCATGACAAGGAAAGTGAAGTGAGATTTCATGCAACAATAGTTTTGTTTTTAAAGGTTTTTGTTGTTTTTCTTTCTGATTCACATGAATTCGTCTATAGCGTCACCATCAATCTCTTTTACATAATACAATGAGAAAGAAAGATGCCAAATTGTTCTACCGTTCAGATCCCCATTTTCCAAATATATATGATATCAATTAGTGTAGGATATAAATTAGAGAAAAAAAAGAATTACAATGTAACAAATAGGTGTAACCTACTTCTTGCTTTTATTGTGTCTCTATTTTCTTTTAACTATATTCTTTGAAAAATCTATCTTCTTGCAAAACACACAGGCTAAGGGAGACAACTCCTATTGTATTTAAGCTGTGTGTTCGTGTACATACACGAAATTTGTGTACACAAGAAATTAATGCGTGCACAAAAGGTTAGTTAGCTAAAAAAAATAAGTGATAACTAATAATTATACTTACCGTGTATTGTTTGTACACATATTTTTGTCACAAGAAAAATGTACACCACATAAGATTTTTGCACACTCTGAACTAAAATTAGAGGGACATTACTTCTTACTTATATTTGTATATCAACAAGCATCGAGTTTAATCTCTAAATAGTACAACGTATTTAAGATACATTGTTGTAATTATTACTCCATAATCTCTTACATTGTCACATGACCACAATTTTCAAGGGAAGGATCATAGTCGATTAACATGACTACAATATATGTATGGTACTTACTTAGTCGATCCTAGAATAACTAATAACAAAGTCAGTGAAATTTAAAGCAAATATAAGAAAAAACTAGATATTATTTGGTAGTGCAGCATGATATTATTTTCTACTATTCTGCCTTCTGACAGATTTCAAATATGTGGCAAAACAACCCTCACACTCGACAGGTATTGTTTAAGTCGATCAACACATTCACCTGTCATTATTAACCAATGTGAAACGAATACTCTAATATTTTGGCTTTATAGCCGGAATGTAAAGTTTTCTCATTCTCATTAGCCTCACCTCGATTTCAGCCTCTCTTTCCAGTTGCTCGAAAATATCAAGGTTGCAGCATCTCATTTTTGCATCCAGACCATGTGCGAACTTTTAATTCAAGAGCATTGTGTGTGTGTGTGTGTGTGTGTGTGTGTGTGTGTGTGTACGTACGAATGTGCAGAGAGAGAGAGAGAGAGAGAGGAGAGAGAGAGAGAGAGAGAGAGAGAGAGAGAGAAAAGAAAGAGAAAGAGAGAGAAAAAAAAGAAAGAGAAAGAGAGAGGAGCTGGTGTAGTTGTGTGGTTAAAAATGTTCTTCCTATACATGGCTCCGGGTTCATTCCCAATGCATGAAATCTTAGGCAAGCATCTTCCGCTATAGCTCTGGGCCGCAAAAGTTTTTTCCCACGACCCCAGTAATGAACTCATTTGCATACAGCCAATTAGAGCAGAGCCACCTTTATCTTTTCTTCATTTCTAGTCAGCACCGTGCATTCCTTACTCTTTCCCTCTCTACTGGCACACAGCAACTTCTTCGCCAACTGGCAGACAGCAACCTTTTTGTCACTATCGAAAAACTTTTACTATCACAACAAGTACTACTGTCTCTCTAACTACCTGTCAGGCAAACGAATAAATATATGTAAATAATATTTCTTGCATTTTGGTATTGATCCTTCATTGTTCACTGGTTACTCCAACGTTAGCACAATAATACCCTTACCTAAACTAAATTGTTAGAGTTATTTCATTTTTTCCAGGAAAATGTTTTTTAAAAAGTTATAGAGGTTTAAAGTTTGATCATTTTCACCCAGTCAGGAAACAGGAAAAAATTTCGCCTCAGGGCCAACAAACACTTGTGAGTGGATATTGCAGACAGAAACTGAAAGAATCCCGTCGTATGTATGTATGTATGTATGTATGTATGTATGTATGTATGTATGTATGTATGTATGCATGTATGCATGTATGCATGTATGCATGTATGTATGTATGTATGTACTAACTGAATAACCCGTCGTTGCCAAGCAATTTTTACAACCGAATGTCTTACATAATTTTTTGTTTATTCCATGTCAGGCCATGCCTTCCCCGACGGATAGGTCTCTTGATCAGGACAGATTTGTGCAATTTTTCGCAAGAAAGCTTCGTTGAGTTTTTTTTTTTTTTTTTTTTTTTTTTTACTTTTTAAATTATTTACATGTCAGTTGGACTGTTTCACATGACTTTATTCAATAAAGTCCTTACAACTTAGGTCGTTGCAATGCTTTGCTCTCATTTGTTTTATAAAAATTCCTCCTTCTAATGATTTTGCTTTCATTCTGTGATAGACAGCTATCATGTAGAAAACGCCAGCTTCCAAATCTGATTAGTTAAATTGGTTAAACTTTAAAGCTCAGTAACATTTTTCTGGAACAAATAGATAGCAAAATTGGATTTAACGTGGAAAATTATTTCAATATACTAAATTTGAACATTTTGACGTAATTTTAAAATTTCGCAATATGTAAAAGCAACAAAGAAGACCCTACAAAAGTAACAAGACAGACAGTGATAGGATGTCACATACACGCGCACGCACGCAGACACACACACACACACGCACACTTACAAACGTACACACAGGTAATCATGAGTTTAAAAATAGGCGTGAAGTAGACATATGCATGTATGTATGTATGTATGCCATTGTTCAGTTTTATTTCAAGATTTCTAACCAACAGAGAAAGAGCCAGGTTTTAACCTAGATCAAAGGATCCTTCATTGGAACTTCAACAACATCAACAGGGTAGTTTTGTATGTATATGTGCAGATTTGTATGTTTTGTTTTATGTATGTATTCTCATTCATAAAGTTGCATGTCTAAACGGTTTTACAGATTTTTACAGTCCCTGTGATGGCTTGGATTTGTAGTCTTCGAATCAGCTTTCTTCTTTTTGGCTCTGAAAAATTTAATTTTTCAAAACTGGTTTTTAGGCAGTGTCTTACATATCCCAGTGCCCCAAGAATTACAGGTATAAACCTGAACTGTAATCTGTACAGAGCAGTGGTAGTTCAGCGTGCATATTTTTTCTTTCGCTGATCCTTAGCTTTATGTTAACATCCACTGGACAGCTGATTTCCACAACTGTTCATAGTTTCTCTTCTCTATCCCAAATTACTATGTCAGGTCTATCATGTTTACATCTTATTGCGGTATGTATGTATGTATGTATGTATGTATGTATGTATGTATGTATGTATGTATGTATGTATGTATGTATGTGTGTATGTATGTATGTTAGTATGTATGTATGTATATATGTATGTATATGTATGTATGTATGTATGTATGTATGTATGTATGTATGTATGTATGTATGTATGCGTAACGATAATATGTAGCAAAGAATGACAGGAAAAGAATATTAATGAAAATGGCTTTTCTTTTGTTGTTACTATGTAAGATACAACTTCTTTGTGCTGTTGTTATTCACAGATTATCTGCAATCCTTCTGTCTATTCTTTAGATAGTTATGTTAATCTTTTGTTGACTACTTGGAGAAAAGATGAAACTGAGAGAGAGAAGAGGTAAAAGAATCTCCCTATCTATGTTGACCAGTAGAAATAGTGAAAGTTGTGTAACACTCGCATGAGATGTTTCGGTGCCACTTTGGCGTGTAATCTACAAGGGAGATTACTTTAGGATACTTTTTTATTTGTTTTGTACATACTTAGCATTGTGAATGTTTTTTTGTTTGTTTGGGGTTTTTTTTCAAAATTCTGACAATTTTGATAAGAAAACCCTATAATTAAAATAAGCGCGTAGATCACCTACCAGAATAAATTTGCTTACGTAGATCACACAGATTGTAACAATAACACAAAGTAACCTAAAAAAAAAAAAAATAGCCTAAAGTAATCTCCCTTTGAATTGTAGATTACACGCCAAATAGTACCGATGTTTCTTCCACTGGCACCAAATGAAAGGAGGAAGAATTGAATTTAGGTTCTGTATTTATACTTTTCCTCACTAAATTAGGTCAGGTTAAATAAAAGATTATTCATCTGTTATCTCCTATCACCTAACTTTGACTTGAAATAGTTAATGAATAGAACTTAACTGAATGGAACAGCTGACCCTCATAAATTTCCTAGTGCAAATTCCAAGAAAGGAACTCGTAGAAAAATCTAGATTCGATTTCGAATCTTGAGAGAAAATCAAGGAAGCTGTTGGCTTCTTTATAGCTTCTTTACGGTATTCGCTTCTTTACAGCAAAGGAGGGCCATAGACTAAGCGCCAGGCTTTCAAAAAAAAGTACTGTGGTCGATTCCCCATAGCCATTCAATGTTTAAAAACTAGTTTTATAGAAACTTCTTTCAAAATTCCTATGTTGTTTCCACATATTAATTCGTGTAGATTGAACTATGTAAAATGCTAAAGAAAGAAATCTAGTTGTTTCTTGCAATACATATCAATAAATACATCATCATCATCGTTTAACGTCCGTTTTCAATGCTGACATGGGTTGGACGGTTTGACTGAGATCTGGAGAGTCAGCGGCTGCACCAAGCTCCAGTCTTGATCTAGCAAAATTTCTACAGCTGGATGCCCTTCCTAACGCCAACCACTCCAAGAGTGTAGTGGGTACTTTTTACATGCCACCAGCACAAGAGCCAGTCAGGCGGGCCTGGCATCGATCACGTTCGGATGGTGCTTTTTACGTGCCACCGGTACGGGGGTAGCCAGTGGGTACTGGCACCGGCCACGTTCGGATGGTACTTTTTACGTGCCACAGGCGAGGAGGCCAGTCAGGCAGTCCTGGTGTCGATCATGTTCAGATACTGCTTTTTACGTGCCACCGGCACGGGGTCCAGCCAGTGGGTACTGGCATCGGTCACATTCGGATGGTGCTTTTTACGTACCACCGGCATGGGAGCCAGTCAGGGGGCACTGGCCACAGTTACTATATTGGTTTTACTTGGCTCAACAGGTCTTCTCAAGCATATCATATCGCCCGACGCATCAGGGGTACTCTTAACTGGGCCAGACGTGTGTGGCTGCGATCTCACTTTAGTTGCCGGGTCTTTTCAATCACAGCATATCTCCAAAGGTCTCGGTCTCCTGTCATTGCCTCTAAAGCAAAAATTTTTCAGGAACCCTTATAATACTGTTGTGGCTCCCCAATTTATTATTTTATGGCGTGGACCCCCAAAATCGTATATGGACCCTCGGGGGCCATATGGACCTCGGTTGAGAACCACTGCTGAACATCAAAACTTTTGGCGGAACGAACTTTTAACAATTTGAGTTAAATGTTATTAAGTCAAAAGAGACTTGCATTGCTGGTGTTACACAGAAAGAAAAAAAGGGTCTATTATATGTAGTTTTTTTTTTAACGGATAATTTCGCAACAAACACATACAGGTTTATTTCTTTTCCATCAAATTATCGTAATACTAAACCTTGCATAAGCATTGACCAATAAAAATTTTGTTCAGTTTAGAAATATTAAAAAAGTAAATAAAATTAAGAGGGAGATAACTAGTAAAGGGACATAAATAAGTCAACATAAATACTGGATATTATTTACTTTGAAATTGATTACAAGAACGTGGACCACTAGAAGGACCGCAATTCATTGTTTCTGAAATTGAAATCCTCAATCGCGAATCAATCTTGGAATATCACCTAGTTAGCCGAATCACGAGACAAAGTTTATCAGTGGTTGGTACGGTGTCAACTAATTATGAATTTATACACGTGCGAAAATTCTAATTCGCCATGTTACCTTCCTACAGTATTTATGTTAACTGTAAGTTGACTTATTTACGTCCCTTTACTGGTCATCTCCCCCTTAATTTTTGTTTACTTTTTTAATATCCCTTAACTGAAGATTTACCAAATTATATTATTCTAAACTGTCACGTTTTGAAACAGTTGAAGTCTGCAATACCGGCTTACTGAAAATAATTCGCTATCTTAATTATTCTAATATTAAATTCTACCAGGATCGACTTTTACCTTTCACTTGTCTGAATTATAAAAAATGAAGTTATGTACTTAATTGATTCAATTAAATACATAGTATACGAAATTGCTGAGGGATAAAACCTCAAGAGAGTGTTCTGCATGCAAATCATACACCTACGGTTTTACCTTTGTAAAATAACTGGTTGAATGACTTCGATCAACTAATATTATCCAAATAGTCAACAATAACTCCCGTCTTAAGGATGAAAAAATTTTAAATAGTGAGAAAGCGAGATAAATCCAATAATGATCAAAATTTTGGGGTTGTCTTTAAAACAAACTGGTGAAACGACAGACATTTTTCAACAAAGTTGTCGATGTAGCTTATCTTCGACTAAAACAAAAACACAAATACGAGGGGCGTTCAATAAGTAATGTCCCTGACCCACTTCCCATAGCAGTAGAGCAACGAAACTTGGCACAGTTATTAGTCTTTTTCTACATAGGAACCACCCAGAGTTACGCATTTCTCCCATCGTTTGATGCGGCTCTGGAGACCGTTTTTGTAGAATCCAGCTTGGTCCTCCAACCTCAACTTCAGAAATCAAGGCTGCATCATCTGGGAAACGCTTTCCTTTCAAAAACAACTTCATGATTGGGAAGAGGTGAAAATCAGAGGGTGCAAGGTCAGGAAAGTAGGGGGATGGGGAGGAGTTCATAGCCATACGCCTGTGCTTCTGATCTGGCGACAAGCGAGTTGTGGTCCGGAGCGTTGTCCTGCAGGAGGAGGATGCCTTTGCTGATCTTGCCCCGCCTCTTGATTTTAATAACTTCTCTTAATTTCCTCAAAAGTGAAGCATAATAGGCTCCTGCAATTGTGGTACCCTTTGCCAGGAAATCTGTCATCACTACTCCGTCCTGGTCCCAGAAGACTGTGAGCATGACCTTGCCAGCGGAGGGCTGCACTCTTGCCTTCTTTGGAGGGGGTGAGTCACAGTGCTTCCACTGCATTGACTGGGCTTTGGTCTCTGGATCATCGTGATGGACTCAGGTTTCATCCTGTTTAATCAGTCTTTTGAAAAATTTTGACTCATCTTCTTGGCACATCTCCAAATTCACCCTCGAGCACTCGACGTGTTCTTGTTTCTGGAAAGGCGTGAGCAACCTGGGAATCCATCTGGCAGACACCTTTTGCATATGCAAATGGTCATGAATGATAGTTTCCACAGACCCAGTACTAATCTTGACCTCATGGGCTATTTGGCGAATAATTATGCGTCGATCTTCCAAAATGGCAGCCTCAACTTGACGGACAGATGCCTCATCAATGGCAGAAGGGGGCGACCAGATCTAGGAGCTGTTTCCACAGAATTCCGACCATGTTTGAATTCACGATGCCAGCGTTTTACAAGGTCATATGATGGGGCATCATCACCATAAGTTACTTTCATTTCATCAAAAGTCTCCCGTGGTGTGCGTCCTTTCAAATACAAAAACCGGATCACTACTCGACACTCAACAGGCTCCATTTCACACTTGACTCGGTTCAAACACCTGTAAATCAGAAACCACAATTAATTCAGAGCTGTAATTTGCCACTTACTTTATAGAGATATAAATGATTGCACATGCAAAATTTCAGCTAGATCAAACAACTGCAAGTGGTTCAGAGGCATTACTTATTGAACGTCCCTCGTACAAGGACGCGCACACACACACATACATACACACACACACATACACACACACATACATACACACACACACACACACAATACATACATACGACGGGCTTCACATAGTTTCCATCTACCAAATTCACTCATAAGTCATTGGTCGACCCAGGGATATAGTTGAAGACACCTACTCTAAGGTGGCACGCAGTGGGACTGAATCCAAAAGCTCGTAGTTGCGAAGCCAGTTTCTTGCCCATGCAGCGATACTTGCGTAATTATTTTATTATGCATATCAATTTGTTTGTAAAACTAAAACAATGCATTTCACTTGAAGTTCACTGTTACTGAGTAATTAATTCCGATCTTTCATATAAATGCTCAGGATAGAGGGGGATTACCTTTGCCATTTGTATATGGTAATGTGAAGACTATTTCTTTCACTTTTGGAGTCAACTTCAAACATTGGAAAATAAGTTTTGTTGAAATTATTTCAGTATTTTTAACATTCGGTATTTTTATATAGATTTTAACATTCAATCGTTCTTATAAGTCTTAAAAGTTTTTTCTTTTTCACCTATTTGATTCCATCTAGTGTATAAATGTTAAGAAAATAAAAAGTAAAGATAGTGTTCTTGATCTATAGCTTTCACTGATGGCAGTTTTGGCTCCTCTTTGGAGCAAAAGGAATTAAAAAGAAGTGAAAAAATACAAAATTGTGAACTGTCAAATTAACTGTAAGGTAAACTAAGTTGGCATCAATAAATACTTTATGCGCATAAGCAGATAAATTTCGCTGTGAGTGACACATTGTTTATCTTTGTTACGAATAAGTAATGAATTAGATACAATTAACTGGCACTCACTAGCACAGTACCAACACTTTTCTATGATTCCTGATAACTCAGCGACATGTTGTTGTGCTAAAGTAATGTTTAAAATATGCAATTTCTCTAAACCGTAATTCCAAAGATAAAGAAATGTAAACAAGACTTCAGCAGAGAATTGATATATGGTGCAGTACATACAGGACTAAGATAAATGCCAATTGTTGTGATTAATCACAAAAGACCCTAAAACTCATTAATATCACTGAAACTCTAATACTAGATATAATAAAGTTTGCTTTATCTAGTATGGTCCAAGTTTATGAAGATGCGACACAGTATTTTTATTTGAAAGAAATACCGGATCTAGTTAGATTGGCAGAGTCTACATTTTTTAAAAGGATGTAAAAAATCTAAAAATCGGTTATACTGATGTAGTTTTCCACTCTTTTTGCTGTAAACCCATGATCTTGTGGAGAAAAAGAAAATTGAGGTAAAAGTCACAAGGTTTAAAAATTGGGAAAACTGTGTATTTTTAGCCAATAGTGCAACAAAAATATTCTGCATTGTAACGGTGTCAACTTTAAGGTTCTACCCTGTGAAATTTATAGTTTAGCATCTGTGCAATGATCTGTTACCTAATAAAGTCAACATGTATCATCTTATTGTTTCTTTTGTCTCTTCATTGATTTCCATAGTGTTTTTTTATATTTTTAATATTTTTTAAAAGTTTGTATATTAATATATTTGTCACTCAAAAATTGAGTAATATTTTCATGCTTGAATTCGTAAACTACAATAAGAATAACACTGATCAACAAAGAATTTGTCCCAAGAAAAAGAATACTTGTATCTTACATGTTTTTGCATGCAGAATTTTAAAATAATGTCAAATTATCTGTATCACTCCACAGAAAAATTAGAACAAAATGCGCAGGTGAAATGAATTTCGTGGTGTGAAGAATCAACACAGTACAACATGTGGCATGCAAAATTTTTTTTCCCACAAGCGTTCTGGACCCCAGTTATGAACTCATTTGCATACAGCCAATCAGAGCTCAACTATTAAACTAACTTATGAACGCATAACAAGTGATGGGCAATAAAATAAGGTCATTTGGGTAAGGAATGACCATGCTTCTATTCTCTTTTGATAATGCTTGTGTTCTTGTTCTTGGTTCATCCATGGCTGTCTCTGCATAGTTATTTGTGTTGTTGTTTACTTTCTGAAACAGTAAGGGGAGAGGGTTGCTAGCACATCACCCTCCACCCACATTTTTCTCATCCATATCTTTACCATATGAGGCCCTAACAAAATCTGATAAAAGGTATAGATGCAAATCTATCTAATTACTTGTCTCTTTCTAAAATCAGGCATAACTTTGCGATCGATTGACTTACAACACTGTTCTTCACCTTGAGTTTACTTGGTAGAATGTGTTTGTTAACTTGACATGGTCAAGGTGAGCTCTGATTGGCTGTATGCAAATGGATTCATTACTGGGATCAGAAACTCTCATGGGAAAAATTTTCACAAGCAGTATAGACGCAGGTGAAGTGAAACACAACACAACGTGTGGTTGTCATGGTAACAAGCTGTTAATGCCTCATTGTCTGTTGATTGGCTAAAATTACCCAAATTTCCCAACTTTAATTCCAAATAACATCAGATTCTTTAATTTACAAGATAAAGTAATTGGTTGATTGTAATCAAAATTCAGAGTTGCATCAATACACCAAAAGTGAAAGCAATCTGAACAAAATTAAAGGGGGCTGATTTTGTGAATCAGTTTAACTAGATCCACAAAAACCCATATTGTTTGTTGTGGCTTGTTTGTCTTAAATAATTGTAACCCTGTAATGGACATGCTTTAAAATGTAATTCATTGTAAAACAACCTCACAATTAAAACTGCATAGAAGTAAATGTTCTGCAATTATGAAGAATACATGGAGCCGACATTTTGAAAAGGATTTAATGAATGGTACATGAGACTTGTTTTGGGGCGAGTCAGATTGCATCTTTGATATTGCAGTGATTTATTTTAGCCAAAAATGAAGGGAAAATATTTTCAACATATTTCAGTTTTGTGTGCTTGAAATATGTATTGTTGAACTTCTAGCAAGTGAACTGAATTAAAAAAGAAGAAAAAATTGATATTACATAGCTTATAGCAGTTGGCACTTATAACAAGTGTGGTAGTGGCATAAAGATGTCACTTAAAAGAGAAATTCCATCACTTATCTTAATGAGATGTGTGTCAATCTCTTCAATTAGCAGCTTCAAATGCATCCTTATCTCTAAGACATACAAGTGATTTTCTTTATCATCCCAAAGACAAATATATATATATATATATAGCTGTCATATAAAAAGCTACATGAAGTTATAATTGATGGAAAATCACTTGAAAATTTCGGCTGACTGTAAAACAAGATGAGTTTCCATTGAGTCTACTGTTGGATGCATCAGATCATAATAGTTTGAGTTAAGAACCCACTTTGGTATATGAGACTGAATGAAAGTGTTTTATACTTCAGAAATATTGAGTTTAAAATTTTGGTCAGCTCTTCATCTTACATACATCAGAAATTTTTGCTGATATCTGTAACGATGAAAAAAAATCTAATCATCCTTCTCTTTATCCAGTTTTAGGGAAAGTATGGAAAGTACAAGACAAAAAAGCCCCACAAACAGGATGAATTAACTCATCTCTTCCAATAATATTCAATGACTGAAAGATTACACAGCAATAAGACATGAAGAAATACATCTAAGAAAAACATTTGTAGTTTCTTCTGTATATTTTTCACCAATTGAAGATCTTAAGGAATGCATCATTATAGCTGGTTGAAAAAATTCTTCTATGAAACAAGCAACTAACTGCTTTTTTAATTGAATTCATAGAAGCATTTCATTCGATCAAACCAGTATAAAAATATTAATTAGATCTACAACAAAGATATTGTAAATTTCTGGAGTGAGAATGATCCTGTATAAGATTTATCTAAATAAAGCTATTCGAAGTTGCAGAGTTTGCTATTTTGACAATAATTTGTCCCATTCTAATGCTGAAGTAGAGAAGGTATTATTTAGTAGCATCTTAATGAAGAAATACAACAGAATTTAAAATATTTACTGCTACATTAACAATAAAATTTTAGTTTTAAAGGGGCAATAATATGTTCTAAGGACTATGTATTACCAAAAGAAGTAACCAAAGCTAGGTATATTAACATTTTAGTACCCCACTCACTTTTTTCTAAATGCATATTTCATTAAAAAAATTTTATAGAGATGCATTTTCGAATGTGTATTTTTTTATTGTGTTGATGAAACTAAAAAGATTTTTTTATATTCAGAAAGGAAAGAAGTTTGTGCCTGTTTTATTCTTTAATTACTCATGGTTGTTGCACAACATAATAGAGTGAGATAAGAGTAACAGAGTGCATTGCAGGATATTATCTAGAACTCTTTTGATTTGAACTGTAGTAGGGTTAATTATTTCAGGACCAAATACTTTCAACTTGTATTGTAAGCTAAACGTAAACACAGAAATATTGTCATGTCTAACAGTTTTACATTAATAATAATCAGAATAATATCACAGATTTATGTTGTGTAATGGCCATCGGTTGTTGAATACTTATAAAGATATGGACATCTTTTTTTTTATTGTTTGCAATTTTAAAAATTAATTTCCAAAAGCATGATAATAATCTTCACCTTCAGAAACATTTTTTTCTCCAAATAGTTATGAGGAAACAAAGTTAGCAAGACTGCCAAAAGCTAATAGTATGATATGAAGTGCATTCCAGAAGTTTTCAGACTTTTTAAGAGTGACAGTTATAACTCTCCTAGATTAGAAGGAATATTGCTCTTGTGAATTATGCAGTGCATTCCAGAAGTTTTCAGACTTCTTTAGGAGAGGAAGTTATAACTGGCCCAGATTATTGTAATATCATTAGTATACATCTAATAAGCTGACCTGCCCACTTTTGTTAATCCATATTGAAATAGATGGCTGTAACAGCACTTTGAACACACATTGCTTGTCATAGCTGTCTAGGTTGCAGAATGCAGTCGGGACGTTTATTTTCTGGATGAAGATCATTGAGTGTCTACAAAGGCAATGAGTATACAGTTTGGAGTTGGTGTGACAACTATACATAGAATTATTCATGAAGATCTGAACATATGCCAAATTCCCAGGTAGCTCAGTAATGAACAATTGGACAGAGATAGAAATCAAAACTGCTCTTCACTCTCCCTACAGTCCAGGTCTTGCATCCTGTGACTTTTGGCTGTTCTCAATACTGAAGAAAAACCCCAGGGGCAGTTGTTTTGAAGATGAAGGATGCCGTGACAAGGATCCTGGGCAACTTCAGTTTGGAGGACTTCCATAGGACCTTCACGAAGTGGTTGTAGTGCTACAATAAGTGCATTGAAGGAGGTAAGGGTTTTATACTTCTTTGAAATTAATAAATGTCTCCCTTGAAAAGTTTGAAAACTTCTGGAATGCACCTTTATAGCTTTATATTCCCCAGCTTACTTGCTTCTTTCTTAGCATGAAGAGATATTGTTCTGGAATCAAGTATGGAATTATGTAAGCTTAAAATGTTTTATCTTTTCTTAGTTTAAATGTATACATTAAGAGATAAGATTACCTTATATGAACAGTTTCAAATCGATGACAGTAATTTCATGAAAGCAAGGCTGTACTGAGGAACACTGCATAGAGTCATTTCTGACACCAACATTGCAATGTCAAATTCCTGAAGTTCAGGCCTTGTAGTTGAATGATCTCCCTTGCAAGAAAGATTATAAAATAACCTCCATTTCTAAGTTTCTCAAAGCATCTGTGTCATGAAACATGATTCTTAATTATTCAAGAAGCTTAGCATTTCTCTTGGAAGTTTCTAGAATGTCTAGCGTTCCATTAAAAAAACTGCTTGCTAACCCTGCTCTTTGCTTCTTAGTCGATTAAACTTAGAGCCATTCACGTCATTGCTATGTCCATCTATTTCTCTACACCACATGACTGAAAACCACCACTTAGCTGTTATTTTTATATTTCCTGTCTCTGAACTAGTGGTAACTAGATAGTTACTGCTACAGCCTCTAGCACATTCAATGCTATTGATAATATTACAGCTTTCTGACTTCAGCAAGAAGCAACAGGATACACAACTCTAATGATATATTCCATCCATTTCTTATGACCTAAACATGTGAAATTGGGTTCCCAACAATCAACTATGTCTTATCAAGATCAGAAACCAGTTAATGCAAGCTCAAATACAAGCTAGCTGTTTCAAGGATTAAACCCTCATTTAAACTCTGGTATTCACAAAACAATTATCTCAACTAGGTCTTTATCAGTCGCTACACTGCCAGTAAGAATATTTGTTAATCATGCACATACCTTCATAGGTTGTTCAAATAATGTTTAGATTGACTTTCTCAGTGAAGATTAATAACAGTTTGAATACTGTTGAACAATAACATTTATTTAAAATAAACATTTTAATTCTATCTTTTACACACACATACACTTTCTCTCTCTTTCTCTCATGAAAAATGTCATGGCTCCCTATGGTACAGCCACTTAATAGTAGACTTATATAGTAAAAGTCGTCTTATTTTTAGGTCTGTGTTGCATTGTCTTTTTTTTGAAGTCTGTGTTTTGTTGCATTGTGTTGACAGACTTGTGCTCAAAATTCCTGCTTTTTAATCAAAACTTGATTACTATAGTGACAACCCTATCTATCTATTTATCTTTCACACACACGTTCTCTCTCTCCCCCTTTTTCTCACTGTATTTCATTCTCCTCCCCTTTCTACATATATGCTGTGACGGGCAGACAGACAGAGATCATCTTGACTTTTATAATATAGATTGCATTTCGATTAAATCTACAGCAACACTGAACAGTAAGTATTGAAATGTATCAGAATTGTGCACGAATCATGAGATTTCAGATTCCATCCGACTGAGTAGCATCTCGGGTAAGAGTCTTTTACCATTACTTCAGGTGGAAAAACTGAAACTGTGCAGAAGCCTTTCAGATAGATTCCATCTGTAATTCAAGGTACAGCTTTGTTATGCTATCTGCCTGCATATGTAGGCGGAATACTCAGTCACTTTTATGCTAATGCAAAGAATTAATAGTTCAGTTGATCAAACAACTAAATACCAATCGTTGGAACCGACAGAGATCCACTTTTAATTTCTAGAAAAAAATTTGGGAAACTATTGTCCTCAGATGAAACTCCCTTGAACACTATCTCTTCAGGTAGACAAAACATTTTTTGAGATCAAAGTAATGTAATGTGTATTTCTATAATTAAACTAAAATTGAATAATTAATAAATCAATCATTTCATTTTCTTAAAATTTTGGTTTCGAAAATCTTCACAATGTATTCGTGGTTTTTTTTTTTTTTCTTTTTATCGGAGGTTTTCTGTCCTACTTTACATTATAAATGTGGAGGATTTGTCCTTGAAAATTTTATTCTGAAGGGTTCTACTCTTAGAAGAGTGTGTATGGAGGATATCTACAAGACAGAAGGTACCTATACATAAGGTGTAACATGGAACAGTTCTTGCACACAAAACATAGCTCACTATCAGAACAAATCCCGATAAAACAAATAAATAAAAGTGGCTTCCACACCTTCACAAGAAGATTTAAAATAACGAACCACAAGCCAACGAAGTAACCTTCCTACAAAAAGCAGAATCCCATTCTCTCTCAAATGACACCCTTTCGTCTTCAAGCAAGGAAGGGTATATTGAATAATGTGACCCTTGACATATTATAGCTGAATAAAATACAGGGCGGTCACAGCAAAAATGCCTCTGATCATTGGTTCGCTTGATCAGAGCTGGCTGGAGCTAAATAACAACTAATACATTTAACAGTAGCAAGCTGTTCTTGTCCTGTAGCAATTAATTACAGCAACATACACTTCGTTATTTGTGAATTAAATCTTGGTTACAGACAAATCAATGATGTTGGCTGAGGCTGACCGACCACCTACGCTTTCATTAAAGCAGACATAGCAATACCAAACAAATCAGTACAAAATAATGTATGCTGTCGGTATTTAACTCAGATCAGTACTAACCAGTATTCCTATTACGATCATCTCATCTTGTTTTTTCTTCTTTTAATGTATCCAGGATTATACTGTTCAATGAATGCTTATTCAAGTAGAAAGTGATTGGACGAATTTTTGTCTGCTATTTTTAGCAGGTTGGATGACCAAGTAAGAAACTCTCGAGTTGATTCGGGGAAAAAACTGTATTTTCAGATGAAATTTCTGAATAAATAAATAAATAAATTACTTCTTTTTTTTTTTTTTTGCAAAATACATCAAAGTTTTATTACCAACAGAGATAATAATTATTACATATATAACACATATGTATATGATATATATATAATGCAAAACTACATTAAAATATAAACAAATTAGCATTATTGAAGAATAGTGGTAGTATTTATGACATAGGAAGTGACGTCATGCTGGGTCTTTTCTTTCTATACGACTCAGCTGTGTGGACATGCGCAGTGGTCTATATCTCATGTTAAGCGTAGTCGTCGCTTGCTGGAAGGGAGTTCTGTCAACATCTGATTGTTCTCCCAACAACCATGAGGACTGGTGTTGATTTGGATAGCCATTTCGAAAATCTTGATATGACATTAAGGTATGTTTGCATATATTTCTTCTATAATAAACCTAATTTTCATTCGTGCAGAATCCTTGCAAATATTTCTCTATATTTGATGGAATCCTTCAATTCTTTTTTGTATTTTACATCCCGAACATTTTATAGTTTTATCAACCTAACTTTGAAGAATCCTCTAACTTCATGCTACAGCTATCGTTGCGTAATGTATTGACATTACTGTCGGTTTTTAGTTCTTGTATATTGTGTTAGTGTTATAGGACGATATGGAAATATAAATTAATTCGACACCACGAATAATTAGTAAGTAAATAGTTATTCATACCGATACAAACTTGTAAATATGTAAAAAGAATAATGAGTTGTAACTCTGGACAGTATAGATGGTAATTTGTCATGTATAAGTTCTCGACAAGTCCGTGATTTGGCTCTTATTTGCTCCCAGTTCAGCTCGGCTGATCAAAACTTTAACAGTCCGTTTATTTATTTGTGTATTTATTTATCTATTATATATATTTTCTAACACTGTATCTGAGACTTCATTATTTTTTCTGTCCTTCATTTTTAGACGGTTGGATGGTGTTTGTATCTGCTATTTCTAGCTAGTGAAGGGACCACGTAAAGGCTTGTTATGATTTGGTTTCGTTTGACGTCACTTATACCCTTAAAAGTAGAAAGTGAAAACCAGTCTGATTTCCACTACTTTATAAATAAGAGTTCTATTTACGTAAATCGATATTCATGCAATACTGTCGATAGTCATACAGTCATTTAGACACCGCAATGCCGTATCTAAAACTAAGGACTGTAAAATGTAGTTGATCGCCGTAGATTACAGGCTTGTCTTATAGTTGTATAGCTTCATCCTAAAAATAGGAGTCGTTAAATTAGATTTTATAATGACAGCATACACGCTCAGTAGCCATGTAACTTTTTGCTGTAAATATGATGTTCCTCGCACAATTAATTCGTTTCGTGTATATTTCATATACTTATACGTTTATTCCTCACGTGTTTTGCAGTATATGTAGTAGGTAATCAACAAAGTGCTTTATACAGTGTTCCATGAATGTATAATGTCCCTTGTCATCCGTGTCTCGTACACTCTTGCTAATTTCTTTCACCCTATTTTTAAAGGTTACGAAAAACGCATCATATAGGTTAAATAATGTTTGATCACAAAATATTTTTTTAATTATTTAAAAATTTAAATCCGGAATACTTTCGTTATGAACATAAAGAATAAATCTACTCGCAGTAAATTTGTTTATCCATAACTATTTGGTAGCTAATTTTTATTTGATACATATGAAGTTGGTTAGTATCGTGTTTTGTCGACATAGGTGTCTAACTAACCTATTAGTAATATTACCAATGGTCTTCCTTTCCCTTTTTATTTTCTGTTGAAGTCATACATATGAAGTATTTTCAAATAAAGTTTGAGCGATTTCATTTTTTTCTTTTCCTTTCTGCTGCTTTCTATTTTTAGACATAGTATTTATTTAGCTTTGCCTTTGTCAGTGTTTCTGAATCAGCTGATTCAATGTTTGGGACTTAAAATGTTGCAAGTTATGAACCTAATTAACTTACGTATAAATTCTTATTTTCAAATTCCTCGTGAAAAATTCAGATAAATAGATACAAAGTTTATTTAATTCAAGCATATTCAACTGTTTACGCACGCACACACACACTTACACACAGAGTAATTCGTGTAATAATGAAGTTTTATTACGAAGCAGCAATCAAAATTCATGCTTTAACAAATAGACTGGTGGACATTCATATTTCAATGGATGACTGTTAAAAATGCATTCTGTTCAGAGTTTTTAATATATAACTATAATGGTATCTTGTACTAGAGTGCATTGCTTAGTCGGGTTTAGTGAATTTGATCGGTATTGTACAGCGTCCGCCTCGGATGGATGAGTAGTAAAGTCTTCTCCAACGAGATTTGAAGAGAGAACAAAAAATGATGAAACAGAACTATTCGTTTCTTCCATGAGAACAACGATATTTGTAAATACAATACATCATCGTTTTACTAGTGCTGTGAGCTGTTTTAACCAACTGGATATTAAACCTCAAAGTATGAGCCATAACTTATATATTCCATAAAATCGACTGAGATGATTATTTTGAAGTTGTTGTTTAACCTCAATCTGGTCTAGATCTAAGGCGTTCCAGTCGCGATTGCCCTATCCATGACGGCAATGTATGATTTGAGAAAAATATGGCTGCTATTTTTAGCAGGGCGATCAACCACGTAGAGGCTCTCTTATTGGCTAGAGTATTTTCAAGCTCAGGCCAATGGATGGCTTTCTGATAGTGATTTTAAGTTTGTTTAATATCAAGGTCACCCACATAGCATCTGGAAAATGGGTGCTTCTAATTAAAATTCCAGTGTGTATGTTCGTATGTATATATATATATTATATAGCACATAAGATATACACAAAAAATAAAACTTCTTTCTAATCATGAGAATCTCTTGAGTATTTTTCACAGTAATAACAATGCTAGCTGCAGGGTTTTTTTTGCATTTGTGTCAAGCATAGTAATGACTAAGAGTTAAGATCTGGTCTGGGACGATTTTACCTTACTCTCTTTCATGATCGATTTTAATCGAAATAAATATTATTTAGCCATAAAAACTTTTTTTTTCTATTGTATATTTTACTGCATCTCTTAAGATTGTATTTTGGTTGACGTAGGAAAAATAGCTGTTTAAAGAATTCAGAAAACAGTGAAGTTGGCTTCAACATTTATAAGTGCATAAAACATAAAAAAGCTAGCCAGAAAGAAGTATGCAGCAAGGCAAAAGCTATATTAATCAGTAATTAATATTTTAACTTTCTAATAAGTATGGGAGGCAATTCTGGACAAGTTATGGTTTTATTGTGTCCTCATCAGTGAAGTCAGGTCTTGTTCAAATATTAGACTGATACAGAAACTCTCAACACTCTAGATCTCTTTTTTGCCTTTAAATCTGATCTTTACACAACCATCTCATGATTGTTTGATATCTACATACCTCATATCATGCTGCTACACAACAATTATTTCCACTCAATATTACCAATTCTACCCTAACTACCCTTGGCAAATGTTTTAGTTATGTCCCTCCAAAAGAGTTAAATTCGCATCTTAAGATCTAAGTTGCTGACTCTCTGCAAAGTAAAGAAATATTAGAGTGTTATTCATGCATTAAACTGGCACTCAGCAGTGTCATAAAAATCTATGTGATTGATTGATTGATTCACTTGTCATTACACTGTGAAAGATAATGCTAGTTCTTCTCACTAAATCTTTTACCAATTTTTTTACTTGGTTTTTACTCTACTGAATTAGCAGTCTGTTCACCCTGTGCACCCACCTGCTTTGTTTTTCTTAGACTCTGCACTAAACATTATTCCAAATGCATTAATCTAGGCCTTTTGCTAAGGTAAAAAAAAATAGAATGCAGTACAACCTCATATATGTCATTCTAAAATTATCCAAGCAATTTCTAGTAAAAGAAAATCTGTATCAGCGGAGTGGTTTAATGATTCTTGTATAGGTTTTGGACAGAATTTTGAAAGCTCTTAACACTAATTTAATAAAGCATTTAGAATTATGCCATTCTATGCCTATTTTCTATTTAAATATTTAATTTGCCTTCTATTGATCGTTTTCAATATTTTTTGTATATTCCTGCTTTGATGGGTTTTTTTTTTCTTTCTTTTCCTAGTTGCTGTCGCAAACGACCTCGGAATCTTGAGGATGAATTTGATGAAAGTATTCCGATATCTAAAAGAATAAATAGCCTCTATATTGAGTAAGTTTAAAGCAATCATTTCTATGTCAAAGTTTTCAATGTTATAGAACTAAAGAGATTTTAGAATTTGCAAAAGTTTGTAGACTAAGAGATTTTCTTCAGTCTAAAAACTTCCCTATGTATACTCTTCTCAGTAATCTTGAGTGCATTTAATCTGCAATTTATGTCTTTGTATTAGTATCTTTTAATATCTAAGGAATGTGATCACTGCTTAGAAATAAGCAACTATAAGTTCTGACTGTTGGATGGGAAACAGTTATTGAAGATAAAATTATTTGAATCAATTCAAACATTGACCTCAGTGCTTATGATATAAATGAATACTGTTACTGCAAATAGTTAGCTGTCAGCCCTCAGTCAAGGAAATGGCTTTAACCCTTTCATTACTGTATTTATTTTCAGAAGCTCTGTGTTTCTTTCAATTACTTTAAATATAACAAAGAATTTATTAAAATAACTTAGTTATCATTCAGCTAGTGTTAGGAACATAAATTGTGACTGAGGTTTGGTGGAAGATTTTAATTCAAAACTTATGCAAACAAGACATTTGTACTCAAAGTCAGAGCCGGTTTCAGCCGGGTTGGTAACGAAAGGGTTAATTTCATAACACTCACTAGCATTTTAATGATTAAGTCTTTCTGATCGTTTTTGAATTCTTGTTGAGCGACAGGAATATGAGTGGTAGAGCTATGATTTTGCTCTCAATTAGTACAAAACTGTTCCTATTCACACATTTCCTGAACTTGTGTACTTTTCAGCATAAGTCATCAGCAGATCTAGAGCTTGCTTGAGTTAGATTCTTCAAGTTAGCCTTGCAGCAATTACCAATGGAATACTCCTCAGTGGAACTAGAGTTTTATCAGTTCTTACGGAGAAGTCTTCTAGATAGAATTATAACTTTAGTTAAGACAGTATTAATTTGATCACAGGGGTATCTGAAATGAAAATAGTGATGACTAACATTAATCATTAATTGACGTTGGGATTAAAGTGTCTTAGCAAATTTTCTCCAACTTCAGGGTGCCATCCAAATAAAGACCAAACTATTGATGAACAACATTAAAAATTAGCCTATCATGAAATATTAGGTGAGGAATCTAGTTACATGAAGCATTTTTCTTAAAACCATTTTCCTGTTAGCCATCTTGAATGAAGAGCATTATTGTTCTTAAAATTGTATCTAGTTGTTTTACTTGACTGTTTTTAGTTGGTTGATATGGAGATCTCAAGACAAATTGGGATCCTTGGTTTGAGTAGATTGAAGCTGGAGCACCAAACCTGAGAAATGTGTTGAAGCAGCTCTCATACCAAACCGCACAGAGTTAGACATGATTAGAAGACCTTTGAAGTTGATACTGAGACACTCAAATAATTATGTGAACTTGATAAGTCCATGAAGAGGATGGGAGTATATGATACAGTTATCACAGATTTTTGTAACATCTCCTAAAAAAAATTACAAGTCCTTAAATCTGATGTAGTGCCATAATCAAGTCATTGCAGAATGATGCAAAAGATTACGTGAATTTGTGATACCAGAGAATATTATAGGGGAGCATCTGGTAAAAGCATCACTAGCAACCTTATCTTTGCTTGATATGTTTCAGACACTGTAGTTGTAGAGTGGTGCTATTTCAATGTACCAGTGAAAAATCTTGTTGCTTGTTTTTCCTCTACTTTTGCGACTAAATATGAGATCACTTGTCAGTTGATGTTTCGTGTAAAATAGTCTTGAAATAATAAAAAAATTCTCTTAAAACTTTCTGTGATAGCCCTAGCTTTCTTTTCAGTTGCTGGGAGATTTTGTTCAGGGTAAAACAGTTTTCTGAAGAATAAAGGAACAGGTTTAATACACTGTGAAAGGATAATTGAAATTACAGTTTCAACAGCATCAGTATTAGTATGTAGTGGCGTTTCAGATAAGATCAATGAAACTGGATCATTAACTATTAGTGTTTTAAGCAGAGGTAAAGCAAATAAGTGACATTTTTGCAAAGGAAAATTAAGATTTACTAGCAGTTATTTAGCATTGCATGGCATCAGGTAATCAAGGAAAGGTTTCAATTTTCCTAGATTAAATTGCATGTAATTATTTTATACTGTGTAACCTAGGTAACAAATGGATGTTTAGTGGTGGGGACATTTGTCATTGTTCACTAATCTGTTATCTTTTACTTGCTTCAGTCGTAAGACTGTGACCATGCTGGGACACTGCCTTGAAAATTTTAATCAAACTTATCAACCCCAGTATTTATTTTTTTGTAAAACCTGGTACTTATTCTATTGGCTTCTTTTGCCAAACTGCTAAGTTATTGGGGCATATACATGCCAACCCTAGTTGTTAAATGGAAGAGGGGGACACAGACACACACACACACACATAGATATGTATATAGTTCAAATTTACAGAAGGCAAAAGACGAAGACAAGTGAAGGAACAACAAACAGGTGTATTAGTTTAACACTCAGAAAAACGGAAAAGTCTTTGATGCTTCAAGCCTATACTCTTTGACAGAAAAGATTTAGAGAAAAAAAGTGTAGGGATTAACAGTTCAACATGATGAGATGGCCGGAAGAAAAAGGCTTAATGAAAGGGAGATAATAATGGTGACCCAGATGAACTAAGGTGCATAAGCATGTGTGTGTGTATTGTGAATGGGGGTGAGTTCATGAATATGTATGTGTGGACGAACTTAAAATTATGTAGGCCTGTGTTTGTGATTATGTGGAGTGATGTGCATTTCATGTACTGGTGTGTATGTGTGTGTGCCTATAGACATGTACATGGTGCAATGGGTAAATTGTCGCCATTTTATAATTTTAATTTTGCGCATGCACATTGTTTTTAATTTTGTTGACTACACAGTATAGTAGTGTCATTTGGGCACTGTCTGTGAGAAAAACAATACCATGACTCACTTCACTCTGTCAGAAATTTGGAAACATGTTATACTGCTTGGCATTCATGCCAGAAGCTCCAATAGGAACATTTTAGAGTGTTTGAGGCAATCTGAGTGTGGTGCATGTACTGAGAGTGATAAAAATCAATCATCCAGTCAACATCATGGTGTTTGGAGTGATCACTAGTAATGGTGACGTTATGCCTCCATTCATCTTCCCACACAACTTCAGACTCAACACAGAGGCCTACATCAAGTGCCTGGAGGAGGTAGTGCTGCCCTGGGTCAAGAGGGTGACTGCTGGATGACCCTATGTCTGCCAACAGGACTTTGCACCATGCCACACAAGCAGAACACAGTCATGGCTGTCAAACAATTTCTGTGACCACATCACCCCTAACATCTGGCCTCTCCACAGACTGCAACCCCCTTGATTATTATGTGTAGGGCACAGTTAAGCAAGAGACCAACAAAACTCCTTGTAACACCAAAGATGAACTGAAGGCAAGGATTACTAGGATCCTGACAAGAAAAAAAAAGAACACAATCGTTGGATTGGTATTAGTAATTGAATATAAAGTCATTTATGACATATGACAAGGACAAAAAAAAAACTATATCAAGAACTAAGGTTGGCACAATCTTTGAAGGTTTTAAAAGTACAGACAAGCTGTTTATTATAATCAAGGATAATGTTATCAAAATTAGTGGGATCCAAACATTTCATTTAAATGAATTAAAAATTATTTACTTATTAAAATGAAAGCTCTGTATATTTCACTTAAACTGCTTTATAACCACTACTATTAATGTAGATTATATGAGGTGATAATGGTGCATTAAGTTGATTGGTGGTGTTATGCATATGACTCCATCTCAAATTGATGGCAATAATGAGCTTCTTTTCATTACCATCATATCCATATGATCAGAGGTATCTTGTGAATCTTATTGACTTCAACAAATTGGTAATTGTGACATTCATGCCTTTTCCCAAGAGAATTAGCAAAGTAAGTAAACAAACAACCATAACTAGAAATTCAGTGCAGACTGCAGTTTACAGTCAACTTTTTTATTATCAATATACATAGAATATTCCTCAATCTTAACAATACTTGACCTGAGTTTTTCTAATGTGCTTGTAGTTGCTTTCAATTAAATTAACTTAATTTTTCTTCATTATTTTTCAGGGGAAGACCTGATTGCTCTCATGAGGTAACTATTTGCTACTGCTTCTTAAGAACATATAGTGTGCTTATGAAAATTAATTATTTCTTTCAAAAATTGAGAATAATAAAAATAAAATTTTGTGTGTTGGGGATAGGTTTACGTTTCTGTTATGAAATTTTGTCCATATAGGTGAATGAACTTGTTCATTTACTGTTACCTTCTTATTATGAATATGATCAAACATTTCTTAGAATTTTTAATATTTTATAAAAGCTTGTATTTATTTCAGCTGTGAATTAATATTTGATATTTAGGTTCAGTTAATTTATTATCTACAAAAGAAGAGATAGATAAGTTATAGTAAATTTTGGGTATAAATTGTTTAAACCTTTAGCATTCAGATTAATCTGTCAAATGTAATGCTTATTTATTCACAATGTTTTGAATTAATCATGCATTATCTTTAGCTTTGAGTTTTCAGTGAAGTAATTATATATTTTTAAATGACTTTGTAGGTTAGGTGTGAGATTCTGGATATGGGTTAAAACATTTTTATTGGATGAAACTTAAGTTACTGATTCCTAGGAAAGAAGATTTTTCAATTACTGTAATCATTTGAATATTATGACTGCAGCTTAGGGTGCAATACTGTAGTTTTTCTGTGAATAAAAGTTGTCTAAAATGTAGGTTACATGAAGCATTTAAGGTATTAAGGGGACTAAAAGTAGAGCCAGGTGAAAAAAGTTTCATACTAAATGCTTAAGGAAGCTCTAGTATTTTTTCTCTTTTTTGACAATTTACTTTATAATATGTTAGAAATGAGCTGTAGAGAGTCGTTGAAATGAAGAACTGATCTTGAGTTAGATAATATAATGGTAAATAAGGCAAGCAATGGAATTTTATAGATTAGCAGGAGTCAGCAGAATCATAAAATAATAGGAAAGCTGGCTTTTTTAGTTTGACACTAATGATTACAGAACAGATTGATTAAGCATCAAGTTCTCTCACCTACTAATTCAACCAACAGATATATCTAATGGTTTGTTGAAGGTAATTATTAAATTCTATTTACTAGCTGATATCCTTCTGAGAGTGGAGTCAGCTTGCTTCACAGTGTAGGTAATTTATTGGTGTTGTGTTAGTATCGCCTGTTATAAAGTAGGGAGCCATGTTATTGATTAGCTTCATCAGCTCACTTTATCATATGGTATTTAGCTGCATAAGGTAAAGTATGATGTATCTAGTTTGTTGTCCATTCACTTTTGCATGTCTGAATGTTTTAGTACTAACTATAGGCGTGATAGGAATTGGACTTCCTTGATGTGGAATAGCTGCAATTACTTGATATTCATTTTAAAAAAGCCTTTGTCATTCTGATGTTCCAATTGGCTGGATGATATATTTTGAATGAAAAAGAGCTGGGCATTTATGAGAGAAATTATCCATAGAGGTAGCTGAAAGAAGATTTTGTAAGTAGGGTTACTCTTACAAATATTAAGTACTACGGAAAAAATAATTCTGAATTGAGACATGGAAACATGCTGTCTTTGAAAAACAAATGATTATATATGAGTGGTTTGTTTTAGCTTATTTAGGCTGGTAGATTTAAAATGGTGTTGAGAAATGTGTTTGTCTAGAGCTATAAATAGCGACAATCACAATGAAATGATCGTTAACATTGATTTAAATGGGTAGAAAAATCTACGAATTACATTGTTTATATTTTATTGTATTTTGTGATAGTGACAGGATTGGCATTGTTTACAAAGGAGCATAATTATTGATCAATTCTTTTATGTTGATTGAAGTTTCTGATCATTAATTATTTATTTTTCTTTCATGCATGTTAATCTTGAAAAATTAAATTATTGCTTCAGATTTTATAAAATATAGTCGCCAATGTTTAGGCGTTCTAAGCAATTGAGGAAATTGGTTTATCTTTACTTTGATAAAATTTGTCACAAAAATCTGAAACTAATTTAAATGTTATTTTCTTTAAATTGAGTATCTTTCTTTGTTGCAGTCAACACCAAGCCCTGACCCTCCTGTAGCTGAGAACAATCACCCAGATCAAAATTATAAGCTTTGGCAGCAGCAACAATTCCATCATCTACCTCCACAAGTAGACTGTTTAAACAACACTCAATCAAAACTCTATTCAGAAGCCTCTGGATCCTCTGCTAATATGTCTGCAGCAATAGCCAACCACCCTCACCCTTATAACCCACAACAGCAAACTCCTAACTCCTTTTTGGACACAAGGCATACTGCTGATCATACAGTCATAAAAAAATATGAGCCTGAACTTGATGAATCATCTAATCCATTTTATTATCGTATAAATGAAGTTTTATTTAAGGCCCATGCTGCTCGAATTGGGCGCTTAACAAAAACATCACCTTCAGACAGTAGCCATTTTTCTTTTAGCAGATAATTTTTTTTAACATATTAAAAAAATTATTTTTTCTAATTAAGCATTTCTGCTCTCTGTAAATAGATATTTTCTCCCATGTTTATTTAATGTATACTTCCTTCATAAGGTATGCTTTTAATAGATTTCAACTGGTGAGTTCCTTTCATATATAGTCAATGTTACCATTTACTTGGCTGAATAATTATTTAGAACTATTTACATATATCTAATTAATATATGGATGATCTTCATTAACCTCATTAGTGTATCAACTAACTTTCTTAACTATTTGGATTTTGTTCTTTTTCATCATCACTTGACAACGTTTTAAATATATTAAAATGGTAATGATGGGAAACTAGGTAAATGTATTTTATTTAAAATTAAAAGAAATCTGTTAGATGTCTAAACTCATCAGGATTTTATCATGAATAAAAACAACTTGTTGAATTTTCCTTGTTTGGTCATGACAACTCAGATACAAAAACTTCA
Organism: Octopus sinensis; assembly: GCF_006345805.1. Classification (NCBI taxonomy): domain Eukaryota; kingdom Metazoa; phylum Mollusca; class Cephalopoda; order Octopoda; family Octopodidae; genus Octopus; species Octopus sinensis. Next base: position 69,080,110 of record NC_043000.1, on the reverse strand, counting down.
GAAAATTATTTTTATTGAAGTTTGTAATAAAAAAAAAATTGTGTGTGTGAATGTGTATATATCTTTTATCTTTTACTTGTTTCACTCATTTGACTGTGGCCATGCTGGGACACTGCCTTGAAGTGTTTTTTTAGTCGATTAAATTGACCCCAAAATTTAAAGCCTGGTATTTATTCTATCAGTATCTTTTTGCCATACTGCTAAGTTTCAGGGATGTAAACCAGTTGTCAAGCGGTGGTGGTGGGACATACACAAAGACACACACACACACACACACACATTGACATATACATATATATATATATATACACACACACACATTGACATATACATATATATATATACACCACACACACACACACATTGACATATATATATATATATATATATACACACACACACACACACACACACACATTGACATATACATATATATATATACACACACACACACAATAAGCTTCTTTCAGTTTCTGTCTACCAAATCCACTCAAAAGGCTTTGGTCAGCCCAAGGCTATAGTATAGTAGGACTGAATCAGGAACCATGCAGTTGGGGAACAAGCTTCTTACCACACGGCCATTCCTATGCCTGAAAGATACCAAAGGGATAAAAAAAAAAACTAACAGTTTGTAATGTTTTGTTGCATATTTTCAAAGTAATTATCCATAGAATACTACTTTTCTTCTGATTTTCAACAATTTTCTTGTTTCTCGTCATGAGTGTTATCCCATATTATCATCAAATATATTTTATTTTCTTAATTAGCATGTTAAAATAGTCCTTATCATATTGATATGATGCCATTATTTGATGCTCATGATTAAGATAAATGAAGATGACTAAAAACAATTTAATGTTTCATTGAAGTAGTGTAAACAATATTTAAACTAACTTAAATCTGGCAATTTGTTTATTTACTATAGGCCATACACTTGGGTATTTGATTGGTTAATCTTGTTATAATAGAGGCAGAATCGTGATTAAATTCTCTAAGACATCTGAATATTTCTTTATCAATAATAGGATTTTGTTCCTGTATAGAGATAGTAAAGCAAATTTGTTACCAGTAATGGTGAGCATAGAAAGTGGACAGTAAAACAGTGAATCCTTTTTTTTATAGGCCTCATTAAGTTATTTTTTTGTCTTCAAATAATTAGTGTGCAAGGTTTTAAACTTGTCAGAGCCAAGTCTGCTATTATTGTAGATTAAATTATTATTTTTGAAAACCCAACTAAATGTTGCTAGGCTAGTAGCAAATTGCCTTTGTAGTTTTCTAAAGATATAATTATGCCAGTACTATCTAATTTTAAACTAACTTGAAGTTAATCCTATGCAAACTAAATACTGTTATACCATATTTCCAACATCCAAAAAAATATTTTTAATGATGATATAAAGAAAAGATGTGAGAACATTTATTTCATAAGTAAACATTAAAGCATTAAGTGAGATGAAATGTTTTTAAAAATGAAGAAAATCTTGAATGCAGGAGAATTCATGCCGACATGTTTACTACATTAGGAGATGATGCTCCAGTTTTATCAGCAGTGCAAAAGTTGGCAGCTAAATTTAAGAGAAGGAAAAGTTGACTCAAGGTCTGGACGTCCTGCAACTACTACCACTAAGAAAAACATTCATCGTGTTCACCAGATAGAGATGGATGACAGGTGATGAGCTATAAATCAAATAGCCAATGCTGTCACATTATCCCATGAAGTGAGAGGGTTGAGAATATTCTGCACAATGAATTTGGCATGACAAAAGTTTCTGCTCAGTGGGTGCCACATTTTCTGACCCCTTATCAAAAGCACACCAGGCTGATCACAACAGAGGAAAATCTGACATTGTTTGAAGCAGATCAGCTGGTTTTCTTGAACATTTCTTAAGCTAGGATGAGTATTGGCTCATCACTTTGAGCCAGAGACAAAGAGGTAATCCATGTAGTGGAAACACTCCTCCTCACCTACTCCAAGGAAAGCCAAGATTGTTTCATCTGTAGGGAAGGTGATGGCCTCAGTATTCGGGGATGCCTTTTTGATCTCCATGTGTCTAACACACGTGGACATGCCTACAAAGTCAGAAAACAGCACAGCTCCCATGACTTTCGGAAACATTTTTTCACGCTCAGGGTTGCTGAAGCGTGGAATAAACTGCCTGCGTCAGTTGTTGACTGCCATGACACTGCATCCTTTAAGGCCCTCATGCTTTCCGAAATCCGCCGAAACTACACCTGATTATATATACACTTTAGATGAGTTGTAGTGCACCTGAGCACTGTACACAATTATTATTATTATTATTGACTACTTTCAAATGGACCACACCATCACTAGAGAGTACTATGCCATCTTGCTGAGGCAATGACGAAAGGGTTTTGTTTCATCAGAACAAAGCTCCAGCACACAAGCCCTTGCTTTCAATAGCTGCTCTGCATGACCGTAGCTTTGAACTAGTTTATTTTCCTAATTTGACCCCATCTAACTATCATTTGTTCCCTAACAGGAAAAACTCACTTGGCTGGGAACCAGTATTGTAGTGATGATGAGACATCTGCTGTTAATGACTTTTTTGACCAAGAGAATGAAAGCTCCTTCATCAATGGGATCCAAGCACTGCAACACTGGTGAAAGAAATGTGTGTACTGCAAGGAGTATGTTGAAAATTAACCTCATTTGTTCACATTCCATGACTGTCAGTCACTGGATATGACACCTTCCTGCATTAGCAATCCATGGATACTTGGAAATCATGTATCCTACATCACCAGATATTTTGAGCATCTCCATATCTAACTTTGATAGACCAGTAGCTTTCCCTATCTTCATGTCCTTATCTATAAACACACACACTACAAGGTAATTTCAATGAAAGAACATAATTTCTTGGGCACCCACATAAATATTGCTAAGTTCATAGAATGCCTAATTATTATCCATAAGCATTGCACTGCTTTTCGGTTTACATTGCTTGTCCAGCTAAAACTAACATTTAACATTAGGATAGAAGCTTCTGTCTTCAGTCAAGACTCAGCCAAATACTTGTAACAAGTGGAAAATATCTCTATATTATATATTTCTATACATTGATACCTTTTCACTATAGCTACAGTATATTTTTGTTTACATGATGATAAACTCTAAACTAAATCTTACTGAACATATATTATCAGTTTATCGGTAGTATAACTGCTTTCTGGTGGCAACAATCCGACAAGTAACCTAATATTGGTTAGTCCAACATCAAGCTACTTGTCTGACTACTGTATGTATGTTTGTGCATACAGAAAGAATTTCATTTTAAACTATTTGCCATGAATTAAAATTGTAGAGTAATGTATAGTAAGAAATAAAGTGTTACAGAGTCGGGTGTACTATTTTGAATGCAAGATATTGAGACATTCAGCTCGCTAATCATGCATAGTCACTAATCTATAGTTCAACAATGTTATCTGACAGGGTTTAACAAATACCTCATGTTAACTAAGCATTGTTAGCTGGTGGTGTCTGAAGCAGTTAAAAGTAATAAACATTGTACAGGTTTCATACGAAAGAAGTTATAGCTTCATTTTAATTTACTGTATGACCTGGCTTATCTTTATCAAGCCATTTGAAGTATCACATGGAATTTATAAACTGTTGATGCAGATGAAACCATAAAATTTTCCAAGTATCTCTCATACACACTTATTCACTTTACATTATAATCACTATTTTAGATATTTCAAGTTGGTAAAACACCATACATATATCAATTCATATCTGTAAGCAACAAGTTGTTTGATTTTCCAAGTTGGATCCTGCATACCATATAGTGATGGTTCCTGTTGATTGGCCACATGCTTCATGGTTACAGTGGATGAAGAAGTATTTCACCGAGATGGGACACTGCTTGGAGGGTTGACCAGGATGATCCGAGCAGATACTGACAACAGTGGATGCAGCGATGTGCTGCAACAGCACATGCCTCCATACCTGATATCTATGAAATTTAAGCCTTTTTATGCTTTAGAATTTAAATGCTTAAATCTTCCTCTACTATCATATTAAGTACCTTATTTGCATCGCATGCCCTTTCTTGCTCAATATATTTTGCTTTATGGCAGCAAATCAGTTCACACTGTGGTTGATGTGTTACTAACAATATGAACCAATACCTTTGATATCTGTTTTCCTTATTCTCACACATGAGCATTGCATTTACAGCACATGTCAAACTTTTCTACATCGTCAGAGACTAGCTATTTATTTATAGCAAAGGTGGCTTACAATGCTTTTATTCCTTATAACAATAACCATGTGATTTTTATTCATGGTTTGTGTTGCCATGAATGAAGTAACAGGCACAATTAAAATTCTCATTTCCTATTAACTGGTATTCTATTTTCATTTTTTGTGTGACTTGTTTACATTCTACACAGATTTTAGTTCCTACTACAGTCGCCTGTTTTTCAACACATCTTCAAGCATTTATTAGCAGATGATATATCAGTCACGTATATTGTTAACTATTTAATATCAACCTAATATAAATTTTAAAGTATCTCTGCAGCAGACAGTGATTGACTTGCAGCTTTCATCTCTTTGTTTTACTTGCCATTTTCAAACTAATTTTTACAGGTTGCTCTCTTTATTCTATAAAGAACAGAATATACTATTTTTTATTCTTTTACTTGTTTCAGTCATTTTACTGGAGCACTGCCTTAAAGGGCTTTAGTTGAAGAAAAATGACCTCAGGAAATTGTACACCTAGTACTTATTCTATCTGTCTCTTTTGCCACACCACTAAGTTACAGTGACATAAACATACCGACATTGGTTGTCAAGTGATTGTGGGAGAGCAAACACACACACAAATATATACATATATGTGCATCATCATCATCATCATCATCCTCATTTAACGTCCGCTTTCCATGCTAGCATGGGTTGGACGGTTCAACTGGGGTCTGGGGAGCCCGAAAGCTGCACCAGTCCAGTCAGATCTGGCAGTGTTTCTACAGCTGGATGCCCTTCCTAACGCCACTAACGCATGTATATATATATATGAGGGGGTACCCAAAAGTAACCAGAAACGTTCTCTGTGGGGCAAGCCAGTTGTAGTTCAGACTTCTGCTGCTAGAAGCCTCTTGATGCAACCCTCAGGCATCAGTCTGCCAACTGGCAGCATCAAGTGTAGTCCTACTGCTATGTGGTGTTATATTGTTTTGCAGTGCTTCTCTGTTTGTTCCTTTGTTTCAGCCATCGTAAAAATTGACAGTGTGCTTCCATGAAACTCTATTTTCTACTGGGGAAAACAGTTATCATGCTTCAGACAATTTACAAGGATTCTGCCATGAGCAAAACACCAGTTTACGAGTGGTTTTCATACTTTAGGAATGGTCACTTGTGACTTGAGGACCAATCTTGTTTAGGGCAACCATTGAACTCCTGAACAAATGAACGAACTGATGTTGGAGGACTGTGGCTGAGCAATTGACAAACTTGTTGATATGACTGATATGTCCTGGAACACCTGCTGACAAATTTTGGTTGAGGAATTGTGAATGAAAAGAGTTGCGTTAAAATTTGTGCCTTGCTTGTTCACGGAAGATCAAAAGCAGCTACAACTGAATGCATGTTGTGAACTGAAAGAACAGTTGGAAGTTGATCCAGACCTTTTTACAAAGGTCATCACTGGTGATGAAAGCTGGTGTTATGGCTACAACCCGGAAATAAAGCAGCAATCAAGTCAGTAGAAGCATTCAATGTCACCACATCCCCAAAAATGTGCATCAAGTGAAGTCCAACGTGAAGACGCTAATTTGTTTCATTGATGTGAAAGAAATTGTCCACAGAGAATTTGTTCCTCCTGGTCAAACTGTTAACCAGACATTTTACTTAGAAGTTCTGAAGTTTTTGCAAGATGCAGTGAGACAAAAGCACCCCAACCTGTGGAGAATGGTAGTTTCATCACCTGTGCACACCACCTTCAGTGTGAAACACTTTTTGACCAAAAATGGCATGACCCCCACTTAGCTACCCTCCATATTCACCCAATCTTGCTCCCTGCAACTTTATTTTGTTCCCCTAATTGAAAAAGTCCTTAAAGGAAAACGTTTTGCAGATGTGGAAGAGGTGTTAGAAGGTATTACACTGCAAGAGCTCCAGGACTGCTTCAAACTGGAAAACACATCTGGATCAATGCATCACTTCAAATGGAGAATACTTTCAAGGTGAAAAACATGGTAAACATGTAAAAGTAAGTGAATAAAATAATATCAAAAATTCTGGTTCCTTTTGGGTACCCCCTCATATTGTGAAACAGTTACAAGAAAAGCATTTGGACAAAAGTAAACCATTGTACTTAGCCTTCATTGACCTGAAAAAGTTTTCTACAAAGTTCCCCACTTTCTTACCTGGTGGTCTCTAAGGAAGCTAAGAGTAGAGGAATGGCTTGTTAGAGCTGTTCAAACCATGTACAGTGATGCTGTCGGGTGAGAGTTGGCCTTGAATATAGTGATGAATTTAGTGTACAAGTTGGAGTTCACCAGGGGTCAGTTCTCAGTGCATTGTTATTCATCAGTTCTGTAGGCCATAGGAACTACTATATGCTGATGATCTTGCTCCTATTGCAGAATCTGAAGCAGAAATGGAGAAGTTCCAGATTTGGAAGTAAAACCTGGAATCAAAGGGCCTTAAAGTTAACTTAGCAAAGACTAAAGTTGTTGTTAGCAAGAAAGCAAATAAGACTCTCCTTCCATCATGGCCCTGTTCGATATGTAGGAAAGGAGTAGGACATAATTCCATTTGTTGCACCAAGTGTAAGTTATGGACACATAAGTGACGCCATGGAATCATAGGTAGGTTAACAGATACAGTTGCTTTCGTGTGTGGCAGATACACTGGAACAATAAGCACTAAGGGCACAAGGAATTTCAACTTTCTCAAATGCCCAGGAGGCTCTCTAAAGGTAGTAGATAGTTTCTACTATTTAATTGGCCAAATTATTAAAGATAGTCGATGCTCTGAAATTATTGTTTCTAGAATAAGAATAAGATAGAGGAAGTTCAGAGAGCTACTACCTCTGTTGGCCACAAAAGGACTCTCTTAAAGTGAAAGATTGTGTATGATGCTTGTGTGAGAACATCTATATTACATGGTAGTGAGACATGAGTTATGACTGCAGAGGACATGCATAGACTGAAGAGGAAAGAAGGTAGTATGCTCCATAGGATTTGCAACATCAGTGTGCACGACTGACGAAGCACAACTGTGTTGTGAGAAAAGTTAGGCATAAGAGGATTAAACGTGGCATGCAGGAGAGGAGAATGCATTGGTTTGGACATGTGATGCGTATGTGTGAAGACACTGTATAAAGAAGTGCCTGTCACTGAAAGTAGATGGTACGTGTGAAAGAGGGAAACCCAGGAAGACATAGAAGTGGTGAGGACTGATTTTAGGATGGTGGGGCTCACAGAGAAGATGACAATGGACCAAGACATTTGGTGATATGAGATTCTAGAGGAGACCCATCAGCAAAACTAAATGCTGGAAGAGTTGTCCCACACACATGTAACAAGAAACTTTTCACATGTCCTACCCCAAGAAACCAAACTGCATCTCCTCTTCTAAACAGCATCTTTCTCTTATTTACATTTCCTCTTCATAAACTACGATTGTCTTCCAATCTCCTTTCTTGCTTTCACTGCCCTCTACTCAGGTTTCCGCCAGTCACTGCAATCTCCACTCCCTACTTGCATCTTGTTGGCAACACCCAACAGTGCATTTTATACCTCTTCTCTTTACTCTACCATCACATCTATGCTCTGATCCTTGTTACTTGTGAGTATATCCTGGCACTTTACTATCTCTCTTCTGCTTTCTCTTACACTTTTGCTGTTTCCTACTCTCTCTCTTCCCTCTTGCTGGGTATCAATTTATTTCCTCTACAGCAGCACACCTATTTCTGCCCTCATTCTTGGTTGCTCTCTCTCTTTCTCATTGGGTAACCATGTACCTCCTCTATAGCAAAACACCTATTTCTTTGTCACACTAACTTTGCATCATCTGATACTGGATCACCTCTTCCAGTGCCTCCTCCATTATAGCAAGACACCTGTTTCTGCCTCTTTGTCATCCTCTGACATAAGTTTCCTTCCTCAAATGCCCCTGCCCCTCTCATAATTCTTTTGTCTTGCAAGTTACTTGGTGACCCTGCCAGTGCTGGTGCCACATGAAAAGCATCCAGTTCACACTGTAAAGTGGTTGGCATTTCAAAGGGTATCCAGTTGTAAAAATCATGCCAAAACTAACCTCGCCTGAGTGGACTCATAAAAAGCACTGACTCCACTCTACAGAGTGGTTGGTGTTAGGAAGGGCATCCAGCCATAAAAACTCTACCAAAACAGAGTAGCATAGGGTAGTTTTTCTAACTGGCCAGCTCCTGTGAACCATCCTACCCATGCATGCATTGAAGATCGATGATGATGATGTATATATATGATGGGCTTTTTTCAGTTTCTGCCTACTAAATTCACTCACAAAACTTTGGTCAGCCCAAGGATAGAGTAGAAGACACTTTCCCAAGGTACCATGCAGTGGGACTGAACCTGGAACCATGTAGTTGGGAAGCAAGCTTCTTACAACAGAGTCTTGCCTGTGCCTGCATTTTCTTTGTTAATAGTGACACATTTGTAATTCTTTATTCTTATTTACAGTTAATGTGCCTAAATCAACATACTTTTTTTCATAGTCACTGACCATTAGTATACCTAATTCATACTATTTCATATCTTTTGTACCACTGCTTTACACATCTAAGTATTTCATACTTCTCAAATTTAAGGAATCAAATCTTACTAATAAAACTGCTACTCTACACTTCTCTAGCTAGTATACCTGATATCTACCATTCCATCTGGCTGTCTTCCCTTTTTTTTTTTTCGGTTTTTCCATAGTCTGTCTTACCTCCTGTAGTTGTTCCTAAGCTCTCTAAACTAAAATGATTTTCTTCATTGTAGAAATGCTCAAATCAAGTATTCGTTAGTGCTGTATGGGAGCAGGCCTTCAGTCAGCTTTTAGCACATACTCAAATTGTGGTTCTACTTTTCTTGTGAACTTTATAGTTTTTAATTCATTTTTGGGAGCATATTACTTACCAGGTATCTATTTTGTAATCATTGACTGTCCCTATTTTTCACCACAATAAAGTCAAGGTCATCAGACTGGTACAAGACCAACTCATTGGCATCATCATCGTCATTTAATATCCACTTTCCATGCTGGCATGGATTAAATGGTTTGACTGGAACTGGTAAGCTGCACCAGGTTTCAGTCTAATTTTCTATGGTTTCTACAGCTGGATGCCCTTCCTAACACTAACCACTCCAAGAGTGTAATGAGTGCTTTTTTACGTGCCACCAGCACATGCCACTTACATGACACCAGCAATGGTCACAATTACAATTCTATGGGTGTCATTGACATGACACTGGCAATCGCCATGACTACAGTTTCACTTCATAAAATTTGTGCTACAAATAGTAAACAAATTTTAGATTCATGCCCTCTTCAATCTTTGAACTGTTACCATAGCCTCCTTGCAGAGATTTTTAAAGTGGTAGTCTTTAACTTAGTCTCTATGAGGTTATTGTTGTCAATGATTTTGAAGAAATTAGCTGACCAGCTACCAATTAAGAATAATATATTTCACAATAACTGCAAAGCTATTGGCTATCCAGAAAGACTTAGTCATGCCTTTTTAACCATTACTCTGTTTGGAGAACATGATATGATGTGCAACATGCTTATATTCCACCTTACTAATTTTTATTTATATCATTCTTTTGTTAACACATAAGAATAATATAAATGAAATTCAGAAAAGGCTTAATATTTAATACATAGTCATTAGTAACAGTGGTGTAGTTATTGCTAAATTTCCTTTGGGTCACACAGGTGTCACTGAAAACTTTCTTAATGTAACTTACATTCATCAAATCTATATATATATACACACACACGTTTCACTAAAGTTTTTACAAGTCATCAAAAATTCTATTGATCATTAGCATTGAGTTTCAGATGAATGCTTATCCCCATAAAAATTGAATACACAACAGATTTTTGTCCAGAATTTATTTCCAAATTTATATAATTTAAGACAATAACAATGTTAAAAATGGGTAAACAGTAAACAACCATAACAAACTTTTTTTGTTACATAGTCAACCTTGTTTTAATTAAAAATAAAACAAAAAAAAACTATTGGTATTGCACCAGAATTGTTTTGAGATAATATAGTGGGAGAAGGGAAAATTTTAACATTCCTAACAACACTATCAAACACAGAGATGGAGTTTTAACTATTATGGAACTAGTAGTGATAACTTCAACTAGGAGGGGGTAAAAGTTTAAAATCAAACTCAAATTGTAAAAATGAAATAGTTAAAAATCAAAAATTTAATATAGTGAGGTAAGTTAGTGCAAAACAAAATTACAAACAAACAATTTTAGATCAATATGATTGATAAATAAATAAAATAAATACTTATTATGTCTCATATTCACATCTAGATACAGAAGAAATAATTTCAAAATTTAAAAGAAATTTACAACTAAATTTAACCATTACATTAAGGTAACTGAAAAGGCTAATTCTAAGATGTAGAGCCTAGTTAAACATATAAAACATCTTACATAATTTTTTTGAAGAAAACTTAGCTTATCACAGTGTACTTGTTAAATACAATGTAGGCGAAATGATTTATGATTGGACAAAACCCTTAAATGCAGTGCTGCAGTCTAACTGATAAACTAGTAAAAATAAAAGAATAAATGAAATTATATTCTGAAATTAGAGAAAGTAATCATTAAAGAACAATTCAATGACTTATAAAGCTAAAACTAAATAATTCTAGTGCATCATTAACATTTTCTAGGGGCCAGATTTAATTTTTAAAAATTCACCAGTTTATATTACAGAAATATATTCCTTAAAAATTTCCCACGTTGAGCTTGATTAAATGAGTTAAAAATTGGAGAAAAATTTATTGCTTATTTTTCAATTAAAATATTAAAAAATAAACATTCATATTAAAAAAAAAATCTAATGAGTCGAAATAAAAAAAGAAACTTTACATTTCAATTTCTTAAAAGGAGAAATAAAGGACATTTATTATTAACAAATTGAATATTTTTGAAAGAATTAGTATTTTACATGAATTATAATATTTTCAATGGAAAATGGTAATTTGAGACAATATAGTTTCTGATGGAAAAAAACATACACAAAGCTCAAAACATGACAGATTTAGAGCAATCAAGCTGTTCAATATACAGAGACAAAATTTTGATTACCTTTTAAACAGGTGGTCTCCAAGTCAGATTTATAGATTTTTATGGATAATGTAAATAAAATACACATATCTGTATGCATGTGTGTGAGTGTGTTTGTGTATATATATATATATATATATAAATATATATATATATATATATATAATTTCACAAAAATTTGATAAGGCATCGAAAACATTTGCATATGAAATAGTCTGTAATGATGAAGTTGAAGTGAATAATTCAACTCTTCAACTTTTGAGCTCCAGTGGATTTTCAATGTATATTTATAAAACTGTATAATTAGATTAAGCTAATTTCATAATTTATAATGGTGTTGTAGTCCTGATATTGAATGACCACTGGGTGAAAGAAAAGCATGAAGTAAAATACATGAAACCTTGTTTATTACAAAGAGTTTGAATATATGGGACGGGATAGGAATATGGAATTTTAGAAAGAAGAAAGTGTTTAGAACCAACAAAAATTATTTATAGACTGGTTGAAGATTCCCAGACTATCAATGTCATCTTATGTGTGTCTCTATGTTCAACAGTATGTCTTAATTAGTCCATTTTGAAATCATCTTCAAGGATCCTGTTCTTATATAGCTTAGCCTGGTCTTTATTACAATCTTAATAGTAAAGTAGATTTCAATATTCTTAACGGATATACTCAATGACATTTAGCAATTAGGTACAGAAAACTCATTTAAAAATTGGTAGAAACTGCATTGAGGTCTTTATGAGATCTATTGGTTAGTTTCTATATTTAATGTTAATGAATTAGAAACAAAGAATGTATGTAAGAGTTGAGGGTTAAGCTTATGTATGCAAAAATTAGGGGTCAAGCTGAAAGGAAACAACTGAACAGTTCCAATCATAGAAATAAAAAAAAAATTAAAACTGGAAATAAAGTTATTTAAAAATTAAGACATTTAATAAAAGCATTTATATTTTATAATATTGTTGAAACTAGTAAACTTGTATTGATTCCAATTGTATAGTGCAATGGCAGGAAAGTCTGATTCTAGAATCTTCTACAAAAATAGTGATAAACAAACATATTCATTCTTATTTAAAGTCTATTTCAAGGATAGGAGCATTACAGAAAAAGAGACAAGCTGAATGTTGTCTGGTCTCATCAGTTAAAGCCACTTTATTTCACTTTGGCAGCACAATCCTTTGAAGATGAAATATAATGATAGTTGTTAGTATGTTTAATTCATCAGCTCTTGAGCCCCAGTGGATTTTTAAGATGTGTTTTGATAAAACAACAGTATAATTATTATATTAAGCTGATTTAATAAAAAAAAATGATAGTATTATTATACTAATATTGAATGGGCATCATAATATTTCCTCTCTCCATAAATGTTATATCTTAATCCTAATCTGTTAAAAAGATAGTGGAAATCTTTGTTGTTTAGTTTTGAAAGTAATCTACAATTTAATTATCTTATGGATAAATAACCAAAGCTATTTCGACACACTCAAAATTAATCATATTTTTAAAACACTTTCTGAATTACAAGCATTTTATATGATATATAATTCTATCATTTAAACTGCAAAAATATTTTAAATCCTAGAGAATCATTAGTTTTGAAAAGATGCCTTGAAAATTGCAAATTTAGTTTAACAACTATATACTACATATGTTTATGAATGTAAGTATTATGTTTAATTTTGGAAGTCTGAACAATAAGTTGATGTTGAAACCATTCAGCATTGGGTCTTGCTGAGCCAAGTGGTAGTGAGATGGATGATCTGAGGAAAATTTATGTGCTATACATATTGTAAACATCAATTAAGAATGTGATGAACAAATACCAGTTATAACAGTCCTAGAAATATGTGATCAAAATGACATTAATTATTTTTGTTCATTAGCTGAAAGGATTAAATCTCTTATTAAAAATTTTTTTAGAAAAATAAATAGAAGTTCTTGCTTGTATGCATACAAAAATACACATTAAGCAAGAAGGAAAAGATAAATAAGAAAATTTGAACATATACTTTGAATATCTTTCCATGTCATATAAATACACTTTATACTTAAATAGCAAATAGAATTTTGCCAAATATAGTCTGATCTTTGAAATATGTAACTAATGTAACTAATTTCATTCATCACATAATTTAAACAAAAATATTACATAAATAATGTTAATGTAGCCTTAAATATCATATTTAAATATTATATCAAATATCATATAATATTAAACCATTAAATATAATATTAAATACTATTTTTTATTTTAATATTCCTTTTAAAAATTAATTTGTAAACTGAATTTTTTTTTTTTGAAATTTCATTTTCTAAATAGTATTATTTAATCATAAAACATCAAAATTCACTAATTTTTTAAATATTAAAAGTACCAATTTATCCTCATAAATTTAAATGTTAAAACATGAGTTATTTCAAGATTTGAGCAAGGGATTACATTTGATTAAAAAACCAGAAAAGCCAAATTAGATGAACCAATTGCATACATAAATAAAAAATATTCAAACATATATCGTAGTAGTGCTTTTTTTTACACATATATATAAATACACATGTTTGTCTAGAAAAAAAAATTAAATTTAAAAACGGTGAGAGGATGAGTGATTAAGATAAACATTGTATTGCTAGCAAGATAAAGTAATATTTTTCATAGCTGAATCCATACAGATGTCCTGAATGTTAAAGGGTAGAAAATAAAGAAGCAGAAGCTATTGAGTGAAGGCTTTTGGTTGACTCAAACTCAATGAAAATTGTTTTTCATTGCTTCTAAAATTTTCAGTTCCTTTTCAGTTTTCTTCTTGTTGCGAGCTTCATAGTCTAATCTGGAAATAAGGAAATTAAAAGAAAAAAAAAACATTTTCAATGAATACTACATATGAAAGAAAACAAACTAACCATTTTTCCCATAAAAAAAAGTCCCATACATATGATACAACCTTTAGTTAAATTGCATATATCTGCCAAGTATGAATATTTCATGGAATTGCACTTATGTGCATGTGTTAAATGATAGGTGATATAAAAAAACTTAGTTCAATTAAAAAAAATATACTCTTCATTATCTACGCACCACTGCTACCTCCACCACCATCATCATCTCCCTCTCCCCCCTCTCTCTCAGCCTTTCTTTAACCTCACCATCAGAACATCACCCCTCTGCTAAAAATATTTCTAACTCTCTTTCTCTATATCACTACTTTCAACTAACTTTTTTAACTACATAATAAATATTATGCTCCCCCTACCACACATCATGTACTCTCTTTTTCTTTCCCTTCAACTAATTACTTGAAAGCATTACAATTACATTCCCTCTACCTCATGTCATTAAAGCTTCTCTCTTCCTCTTTTCTTTCTCCCACAAGAAAGCATGGCACCCTGTCAAAGCTGTCTCCAGAACAACTTATACTAGCTAGACAAGTATGCTCTAAGCAAAAATCTTCTCTTGCAATTGTCTTACTATGAAGAGACCATCAATAGTACCCTAAGCTACATTTCATCTCAGTTGATTTTCTTCCTAATCAGTTGTACTAAAACTTTTCCCATTATCATCATAACTTGGTCTATCATTTTCATATCTTTGTAGTTGCTTCATTCTAAAGCAACTCATTTATGCTTGATGATAATACTGCTTTAATCGATATAGATGAAGATACTAATATGCCAGTCATTGGGATGCACAGAACTATTTTAAGCAATATTCACATAACAGGTTACATGCTGCTATACTTCATATAGTAGACCCAGCATCCACTTTCTCAACAGCTTTTTACACCATGACAGCTCATTTTCACTTTAGTTATTAGTAAGGTTAAACTGGGATCACATTTAAAACATGAGTTACTCCAGTTGTAAAACATCATAAACAAATAAATTCAAATTACAAATATGCTGAACCTCACAAAGATGATTTAGGAATGCCACAAGTGGTGATATGTTGTGTTGTAGGGAATCTGTCCAATCCATACAGGTATGGAAAAATTGACATAAAAATGTTGATGATAATGTAACCTAACTGCAGATAAAGGAAGACCTGTGAGAGATCAAGATATGTTATGCCAGGAATATTACTGTCAAGCAAACCTAGACTAAAGTCTTCAGTAATACAGCAATCTTATAATAATTCTGTTTGTCATTGTGTTACTTAGCCCGTCAGTAACACTTTCACGTGATTAAAAGAAAGAGGGAGAAAGAAAACAGGAAGAGAGAAGCTTTAATGACATGAGGTAGAGGGAATGTAATTGTAATGCTTTACAATAAATAATAGATATATTTACTTAATCATTTTTTATGTTTGTTTATGTGTGTGTGATACATTTCTGTGAGTACGAGTAAGTCATATACAAAATATTCTAGATGTTATCAGGCTGGTTAAACAATGTTTTAGCAAAAGCTTGAAAGAAATGAAGCCAGTATGCTCCAATGGATGGGTAATGTCAGTGTATGTATATGACAGAGTGTAAGTGACTTGAGAGAAAAGCTGGATATATGAGGCATCAGATATAGTGTGCAAGAGAAAGAAGACTGCACTGGTATGGCCATGTAATGTATATTAATGAAGACAGCTGAATCAGGAGGTGCCAATCTAATTGTAGAGGGAACATGGAAGGAGTTGACCCATGAAGATATGAGACAAAATGGTAAGAAAGGATCTGCAGGCATTGGGACTCACAGAGGGGATGACAGGGGATTGAGACATTTGGTGGTTTGCTGTGCTTGAAAAGACACATCAAGCAAAGTAAAAGCATGGTTGTCCTTGCATACAGGCTACCCACTGCACCCCTCTTCAACTGAGCATTCCTAATCTTGTGGGTGCTGGTGCCATGTAAACACACCCATGTTGATGCTGTGTAAAAGCACCCAGTACACTCTGTAAAAGTGGACGGCGTTAGGAGACATTCAGCTGTAGAAACCATGCCAAAACGGACATGGTGTCTGGGCAATTCTTTAGCTGCCAGCTCCTGTCAAAGCGACCAACCCATGCCAGCATGGGAAACAGATGTTTAATGAAGATGATGATGAATATTTATTTACTATTTACTGACAAGAGGAGAGGAAGCATTCATGGCCATATCAGAGCTTAAAAGACTAATAAGAGAAAAAGAAAAAATTATCCTCAGATCAGAGATCTGACCTGAATGCATGTTGCAAAGTGGAGGAAATGAAAGGTATCCAAAGACTAAATGATGTTGTTTAAACTAAGCTTATTCTGTTTATGTTTAAAATAATTGCTTGATAAGATAAGGAGGAACGTTTTAACTTTTTTTTTTCGTTCCTAAACAAGGTAGATAACTCTGATTGTCTTCATTTAACTATTTCCATGTCATTGCTGAGTGATTATCAACAAGAAAAACACTTAGCTGTAAAAGGCTTTTGTCTAAACAATACTTAAATATCCTAATTTTCTACACACATCTCACTTACCCTGGTATATTAAAATGGAAGAATAATGTTTTATAAAATTTTATTTATTTTTCATTACCTGTTTCTGATAATACGTTCAACAATTTTTTGTGTAGTCAAATCATTTCCACTGTCAAGCATTTTGAATTTTTTCCTTTCTTTGGGTACCTGGAACAAAACAGAATTGCAGCAATCAGAAAAATATTGCTACTTGCAACTAATTTTTAAAATTTAACAGAAGTGTTCTGATGATAGTATTGCTTTCAGACTGTCCAAAATTTGTAAAAGAAATACTAAATTTTTTAAAACTGAAACAAGTGTCCTTCGGAAATTCTTATATAACCTCAATTCAAGTGAGTATCAAATAAATAAATCAAATTTAAATATCACACATCTATCACTTATACTTTTTCTCTCTCTTACTAGTAAATATGTGAGTCATTACTGTCTCATTTTCATTATGATGTCTCCATTATAGGCTCACTTCTTTCCCTACCACTCTTACTGCAATCACCCCTCTCCTACTCACTCTATTGGATATGTTGTCTATGAAGACAACATAGAACAGTGAGGACCCATTTTGTTTTGTGAAGTATACTTCAAACTTTAGTAGCTATTTGAATAAAGGGTTTCCACATGCAAAAAAAAATTGGGACTGAGTGAGTTTCATTGGAGTCAGTCACTCTGCTTGAAATGGCATCCAAATTCACTTAAATGTCATCAACCCTCTTAAAAACGAAAGGACATATTAGATAGGAATGGTACAGCTGGAATTCCTTTTGTCATAGGTTTGTGGAGACCAAGACTGAACTGGGGGCTAAACAATAACAACAGCAAAAATTGCACCAACAATATACAAAAGTCTAAATTTAAGAAATAATTCCAACCCATAACAGCATGGAAAATAAATATAAAATAAACAATAAATATAATATAAACAAAAAAATGTACTTGAAAGTTTTCGCTTTCAAGTTACATGAAACAGAGAAAAAAAAACCCAGTAATTACTGCATAAGGATCTGATCCATCTTCAGTAGGCATAATTGGAGTTTTCCCATGGCAAACAAGATCAACCTACATGAATGGAGCATAAAAATGAATAATTATATGGTTGGTTAACTGCAGTGACCTGAAATTGGGTAAACCATGAGAATATGCAAAAACACAGTATATCAAAAATACTAATAGGATTATCAAATTAAAATTCTAAGAGAGTTATTACCAGGAAAGTAAGGTGATTCTTTAAATTGATGAAATTAAATTACAAGCATTTAAAATAAAAAGGGAAAAGCAAACAAATGTCCTTATGTGAATTACCTGCTTTGCAGCCTTATCACATGATTATGTGAATATAGAGATAAAAGTTTTGTATGGTGCTGAGAGTCTACTATTATAACTGGTAGTCTCTCTTTCTTTCTCTCTCTTTATTTATTTATTTTTTTCTTGACATGTATTTCAAAGCAAGCAGCTGCTTTGATACTTTCACTATCTTTATTCTATATCAAAATACTAAACAGATTTGGCTGAATACTTAGATGAAACTAAATGTAAAAATTGCATACAATCACATATATTTAAATGAATGCATATTTTATTATTTATTAATGATAATGAGGAACATGTAATTTATTCAGGTCCTTTAAAATACAGTTTATCATCTCAGCTATAAAACTGTATGTTTATTTCTCCTAGCTTTTCTACAAGTACTCACTGGTAACTTTATGTTCCTAGGAAATAACATACAACAAATAATGAAGCAAACAAGTGGCTGGAATGTATGTGGATTTATTTTGCAGCGGAATTGCAGATAAGAAATAAAAGAGGACAAAGAAAGGAAGCAGCAAGGTAAAAGTGCAGTAGTTTTTTTATGATTTTCAGTTTTACAGACAAGATGACAAAAGATGCTAGTGATTGACAATAAATCATACTGCAGACTGTTGCTTCCAAGAATGGTAACAAAGGCAAGGATTGTGGCAGTGATCAAGGTTACTAGTAGTGATAATAATGATGTGAATGTGCACTTACATTCATTTCTAACTTTTAAAAAAAGGCACATAAATATCACTACAATATGTAGAGCATAAATGAGACAAAGAGAATTTAAAGTTACTATAGAATAACAGTTTTAAATGGGGACAAGTAATAAGGCAGTTAAGGATGTAAATGTCAGAGAAAGCTGTAGAACTTTCAGAAATACTTACTAAGACATTAGAAACACTGGGATTAAATAAAATTTCATTTTTATTTTTTTTTATAAATTAAAGTTTTTCATGTGGAAAAATCTGATTTCCATGAAAAAGGGCATCTATAATAGAATTAATTTCAACTTCCTCACCTACTTTATCACTTTCAGAAGTTATACTTTATGAAAATAGCATAAAAATAATACAAATAATTGAGAAAAGATGATAAAAAGTATTAACATGTAATTTGAGCTTGAATCATGTTATAGAATTATATAATTTACTATTATTTTAAGAATTAAGGACTATATTTATATTCATCAGTAAACACAAGAAAAAGAAGTTGTTGTTTGTTTTTGGTATGGTAATATTTCTTAACCTATTAAGGTGGCAAGTGGGCAGAATCGTTAGTGTGCTAGGCAAAATGCTTAGTGTCATTTTGTCCATCTTTACATTCTGAGTTCAAATTCTGGCAAGGCTGACTTTGCTTTTCACCCATTCAGGGTTGATAGATTAAGTACCAGTGGAGCACTGGGGTTGATGTAATCAACTTAACCCCTGCCCTGAAATTGCTGGCCTTGAGCCAAAATTTGAAACTAATATTTCGTAACCTCAGAGTTCATGAATAAAACTATTTCTTATCACAGTGATTTTAAAATTTATAGCAGAGCAACTTAATTATTATTAAAAATAATAGTCAAAAAGAAAGATGTTATGCTTCAAATGAAATTCTTTATGTTATAGAACTAAAAACTATGTCACAAAAGAATTCCCTTCTTGATTATGAATTCTGAGTAATTATTGATTTCACCTAGCAAACAAAACTCTCTATATTTCATTGAGTAATAGCAAATAGGGAAAGAAAAGAAGGGTAGTTCATATTCAAATTACCTTGAAATGATCCATAAGTTCTGCTGTTACTTCATATGGTGCTCCAATGACAACTTCAGATACATACTACAAATTACAATAAAAGTTAATCAGATAAAGACCAAGCATGAAGATGTTTCATAAAAAATATAATCAGTATTGTAATAATTTAAACAGAATATTATAAATAGTATTTTCTTCTAATTCAATAAGTAAGGGAACTGTTGTTATTGCAGCCAATATGTGTGTGTGTATATATATATATATATATATATATATATATATTGGAAAATGTGTGAGATTCTTGGTAGTTAGGTATATTTGAAAAAAGAAAGAAGACTCCACTGGTAGTTCTAATCAGTCTAATTTATTATTTTTTAATAATATAAATCCTTTAGTTTGATAAAATTTATATTATTAAAAAATTTAAAAATAATAAATTAAAACTGATTAGAACTATCAGTGAAGTCATTCTTTTTCTTTTTTCAAATATACACACAATACAACCAGAGCTTATTTTAGAGTTTAAATTGTAAAATTACAATAACAACTAATAATATTCTATGATTGCAATTAAAGATATCTTGTACAAAAATTCAACAAGATTTAAGTGCATTAATTATGTTTAGCAAGTAAAATGTTTAGCAGCATTTTGTCTTCACATTCTGAGCTCAAATTCTGCAGAAGATGACTTTGCCTTTCATCATTTCAGGATACATGGCACTAGCATCTATGAACCCACAAGATTAGGATCACTCAGTTGAAGAGGGATGCAGGGGACATACTTGTATGCAAGGACAACCACGATGTTATTTAGTTTGATGTCTTCTCAAGCACAGCAAACCACCAGGAGTTTTGGTCCCTCGTCATCCCCTCTGCGAGGCCCAACATCTGAAGATCCTTTTTCACCACTTCATCTCACATCTTCCTAAGTCTACCCTTTCCATATGTTCCCTCCACAATTAGAGCTCATCACTTCTTGATGTGACAGAAATTACAGATATTAATGATTTAGTTATACTTACTCGACAGGCCAGCACACTGAGTACTCTCTCATGGAGGTTCATTATAGGATTGTTTGCTCCTCTGTAGTGGTTGACAACCTGAACAAACAAGAAACAGTTAAGCATTCCATTACAAATGTTTATATCACTGGTCCTTTATTTCCATTAGAAAGCCCTTTCATCTTTTTTACTTGTTTCAGTCTGCAGCTATGTTGGGGCACCAACTTCAATTTTTAGTTGAATGAACTGTCCCTAGTACCTATTTATTTATTTTTCTTCAAGCCTAGTACTTATTCTATTAGTCTCTTTGCCGAACTGTTAAGTTACAGGGATGTACATATACAACACTGGTTGTTAAGTGGTGGTGGGGGACAAACACAGACACAAAGACACACACACACACACATATATATCTAATTGATGGGCTTCTTTCAGCTTCCATCTACCAAATTCATTCACAAGGCTTTCGTTGGCCTGAGGTTATAGAAGACACTTGTCCCCAAGGTGCTACGCAGTGGGTCTGAACTCAGAACCATGTGGTTGGGAAACAAGCTTCATAACACACAGCCAAGTCTGCACCTATAATGTTGATATTAATGATTTTATTTTTAATGCAGACTTATTTTACCACACTACAAAATTCATATCAGTGGAACTTCAGGAATGTAAAATATGAAGTTTTTGCTCTTTACACTTTCAGCCTCATAACTTCTTACCCACCCCCAAGATACCATTCTGACACACTGGCATCCAGTTTCAGTTCTACATAATGAATGGCATCCAAGTTTGATTTCTAGTTCCTTCTCAGCTCAGAGCAACAAAAAGTGGGTTGCTCTCACAACAGAGCCATTGGGGTGTTCTCTGCAGGCCTCAACTTTTGCATAATTATTTTTCAAAATTAATGTATTTGTGGGCCATTGAGTAGTTGATTGTATTTAGATAGTTTTTTTATATCATGATTTCCTTAACTGTTGCTTACATAAGCTTTGTCAGTGATAGCGACTAGAAGATACTCTGACTTAAAGTTATCTTTTATATATAAGATAGGACATAAGATAAGTGTGGTATAGGATATAAAATATATGGTCTAGTGGTTAGGCTGTTGCACTCACGATCGCTAGATCATGGGTTTGATTCCCTGACTGGGTAGTGCCTTGTGTTCTTCAGCAAAACACTTCATTTTACATTGCTCCAGTCCCCGCTTCAATCAGGGGGTAATGTTAGCCAGCAGGGTGGCATCTGTTGTCAGTCATGTTACGAGATCATGTTATAATATATGTGGGCCATAACTGTAAGAGTTGCCAATTCCTGCTTAATAACCAACAGCAGATACAATAGCCCCTTTTCATATCACAATCAGTGATATGAACATATATCAGTGTTCGTAAGCTTAGCTGCATAGCTAAAATGTGTATTTTGTAACCTAGTAGTTCTGAATTTGGTCCAATTGTGTAGTGCCCAGGAAAGAGTTTTCTACTGCAGCCTAGAGCTGATTAATGCCCTAAGTGAAATTCAGTAGTCAGAAACAGTATGGGAGCCCATCGTGTATGTATGTGTGTGTGTTTATGCATGTATGTGTGAGTGTCAGTTTACATTCATGTCACTTAAAACCAGTGCTTTGACAAATACACATTGATTAAATATGTACCAAACTTTAAAATAATTACTTGTGCTGATATGCTTAACTAAATGCTTGAAGGCACCAATTAACTTGATATTTCAAATATACTTGATCCAACTATGTCATTAGTTAAACCCTAACTCCTGCTTATGGCCATTACATACACTGGCCAAAGTAAGTTTAAGACTGATGATGACAGTTCTATTCCTTCATTAATATATTTTTAACAAGACTGTATAAAATTATTTTACTTTTTATAGTTTATGTAGAATTTTTTTTCTTTTTCTACATTTTGAATAATTTTAATGTGCAATTGATTCAAATGATTAGAAATTATCGGCAAAATAAGTTTAAGACCATACCAAGATTATGCAAATTAATAAACTAAATGGGTGGTCATGTGGCTGGTCGTACTGCACTGTTTTGTTTAATAATTGAGCATTGTTACACATTAATTTGCGGTGGGAAATAGAATGGCCCAGTTACTAGATCAGAGATCGTGTTGCTTCATCAGCAAAATGTGTCCTTCATGAACATTAGCAAGCAATTAGGATGCAGCAAAGTGGCTTGTTTTCAAGCGTGAAAACTTTAACAAGCCACTGACTAATACAAAGATCAACAAAGAATGGGTGCTCTGAGAAAAACAACAGTATGGATGGATCAGTGAATTCATAGGCTCTCTGGCGCTAACTGAATGCTAACAGTAGTGGACATTTGCAAGCAATTACATGATGAAACTGACATAAGCTTTACACCACAAACTTTCAGAAATCACCTAAAAGAATTTGGATTGTTTGGCCAGATTGCTCAAAAGAAACCAATAATTTCTGAGATGAACCAGTGGAAGTGGATCAAGTTTACTAAAAAACATATAGAATGGACAGCTAAAGACTAGTCAAAAGTTTTTTGGAGCGATGAATCTCGCTTCTGCATCTTTGGATCAGATGGAAAGACTTATGTTAGATGCTGTCCAACTGAAGAATTCCATCCTAAGTGTGGTAAGAAAACAGCACAAGCAGGAGGTGTGGAGGTGTGTGTGAGGCGCAATGGTGTGGACCATGTTTAGCAGCTTAGGTGTTTGTCTAATTGTTAAGGTTGATGGCAGACTGAACAGTGTAGGCTATCTGCAATTAGTAAATGAAAATGTGTTGCCATATTTAAATAATCAGTTGTCACCAGGATCTATTTTCCAGTAGGACAATTTCTTCATTCATAAGGCTTGGAAAGTTTTGCAATATTCTGAGCGTAATAATAAATCTGCAGAGCCCAGATTTCAATATGATAGAAAATTTCTGGAATTGTCTTTAAAAGAGTTCATGCTAAAAAAACCAACAAATGTATCCCAATTATGTAATTTTATTGAAGAAATATAGCAGAACATTCCAAATGATTTTTGTGCTCATTTGTCCAACTCCATGTCCCACCGTTGTAAGGCTATAATTGAAAATAATGGCTATGGAACTAGATACTAATAATAAATTTTTGTTCGTTGATCATTTGTACCATAAATTTTCAATTGAAACAATAATGTTGGTAATGGTCTGAAACATATTCTGCCGATAGTTTCTAATCATTTGAATTAATTGTGTATTAAAATTATTCAAATTGTAGAAAGATATATAATGCCTATATCATTCGAAAGAGTAAAAAATTCTACATAAACTGTAAAAAGTAAAATAATCTTATAGTTTTGTTAAAAATAAATTAATGAAGGAATAGAATGGTCGTCAAACATATTTTGGTCAGTGTATGTGTGTGTATTTACACAGATATTGATATACATATACACATAGAAACTTATATGCAAAGCTCTTAGCAGTTTTCTAGTTCTTGTAGAGAAATAATACTTTCAGTTTTGACATTCTAAGACACTTCAAATGCAGAGAGGAATGAGAGAATAACTAAAATGACACCAAACAGCCTCTCACTTCTTAGAATCTTTTGATTCTCTCTTACACACACAGACTTTCTCTCTGTCTCTCTTGGAATCTTTCTCCCTCCACCATTATTAATACCATTGTCATCATCACTACCATTACAACCAACAGTTTCTTACAATTAGCATTACTTCCCTTAGCATTATACATTTTATGAAGTAGGAACACATCTTAATATAAAGACAATACTCATCACTGAGAAATTGTCATTTTCTCGCAGCCAAATTATCTCTGATTAATGTTTGATGCTCACTACATTAAATATGTTGACACACTATCAACTGACTAAAGTCATTACTGTACTATGTATACGTCTAATATGCTATAAACACTGCTAAAAGTGCACTTTAACACACTGCAGCAACTTCTACACAGTGTACACTTCTAATACATTACAGTTAATTCTACACAGTGTACACTGCTAGACATTTACAGATAAATAGTGAGTGGCAAAAGTATATGATTATGGAAAATAGTATTATTTAGTTGTAGGAGAGCGACAAGCTGGCAGAATCATCAACATGCCTGATAAAATGCTCAGCAGCATTTTGTCTGACTTTAAGAGTTCTGAGTTCAAATTTCACCAAGGTTGATTTTGCTTTCCATCCTTTCGAGATCAATGAAGTAAGTACTAGTGGAACACTGGGGTCGATGTAATCAACAAGTCCCTCCCCAAAATTCCAGGCCTTGTGTCTGTAGTGAAAAGGTTTATTTAGTTGGAAGAGAGACAGTACCCATAATTTTAACAGGTTCTTCAAGACTGGCAACATCTATTAGAGGGTATATTGAGTGGATTGGGGTGGAAGAGCTATGCACCTATAGCCACACATAAAATACTTTGTTATTTAAACAATGTAATCAGGATTAATGAAAGAGAGTGGCATTCAGATGATACCGAGAAGTATGTGGAAATCAACCACCCTGTATGGCATAATGAATAAAGTACCAATATTTTGTTATTACTTACCTGATCTGAATGTAGTCCAACTATCACAAAGTCACCTTCTGCAGCTGCTTTTTCTAGGAAATCACAATGACCAACATGTAGCAAATGTTAAGGCAAGTAACAAGTTAACTTAATATAAAATGAGAAAGTTAAATAAAAATAGTGAAAATATAAATGGATTCAATAGATACATGATGTGAACATTTGGATATAACTAAATCATTAAGTAAAATTGATCAGAATATCAACCTTAAGTAATGACTTATATTTTGTGAAATACTTCCACGTAACTGTTAGAAGCCTTCTTAAATGATACTATAAGCAGATGTTTGAGGCCAAAACATATTTGGGTCAAGAAAATAACAAAACTAAGTAAATAAATAACTGTCGTCAGAAATCCAGAAAGGCTCATGATGAACAGTTTATTTATGATTTTATAGCATTAAGATGTTGAGAAATAAACACCAACTGAATGTATCTGTTGTAGGTGACATTCTTAGAAAATGTACCTTTTTCTAACATATATAGATTAAGTGAAGTACATAGCATTAAGTGTGTGGATTTGGATTCAAAACAAGGAACACATTTTTTTAAAACTATTATTATATATTATCTTATTTTAACATTTTATTTATAACTCGTAATTATAATTATTTTACATTTTCTTTTTCATATTTCATTTTAGCATTTTCTTAAGTAGCAGACCAAATGCTAACAGCAATCTGCCAACTGCAGTTAATAGTGTATAATGGAAAACTTCAACTGGAATATATTTCCACTTTCATATGAGGGTCAGCTGACAAGTTCATAGGCTGACCAAGATACTCTCATGGAATGTGACCAAATGAGGTTTATTTTTCAACATAGTCTCCCTTGCAGAGCATACACTTCCTCCATTGGTGTTGCAGTGCTTGGATCCCAATGGGGAAGAAGTTTTCAGCAAGTTGATCAGAAAAGTCATCAGCAGCAGATATGACGTCATCATCACTGCCATATTGGTTCTCAGTCAAGTGTCTTTTCATGTTGGGGAACAGATGATAGTGAGATGTGGCCAAATCAGGAGAATAGGGAGGGTAATCAACCAGTTCAAAGTCACAGTCATGCACAACAGCCACTGAAGCCAAGGACTTGTGTGCTCAAGAATTGTCCTGATGAAACAAGATCCCTTTCATCAGTTTTCCTGGGTGTTTGGTCTTGATAGCCTTTCATAACTATCTCAGCAAGTTGGCTGAGATAGTTATATATTGATGATGTGGCCTTTCTGAAGATAGTCAATAAACACAATGTCTTTTACATCCCAAAAAACTGAGGCCATCACCACCTCTGCAGATGAAACTAACTTGACCTTTGGAGAGAAGGGGTTTTTTCCACTGCATGGATTCTCCCTTCGTCTTTGTTTCAAAATGACACAACCAGAACTCTTCTTGGCTTAGGAAACATTCAAGGAAGCCAGCTGGATCAATGCCAGATTTCCCACCGATGTAATCAACCTGACACGCTTTTGATCAGGTGTCAGAAGACATGGCACTCACTGAGCAGGAACCTTCATCATGCTAAATTCATTGTGCAGAATATTCTTAACTCTCTTACGGGATATGCTAATAACATTGGCTATTTAATTTACAGTCAATCATCTGTTTTCTATCACCATATGATGAACATGATCAATGTTTCCCTTGGTGGTAGCAGTTACAAGATGTTGGGTCATCTTCAAGATTCTTCCTTCCTATCCTAAATTCAGCTTCTGACTTTTGCACTGTTGATACAGCTGGTGTGTCATCTCCTAATGTAGCAACCATATCAGCATGAATGTTGTTGGGAATAAAACCCATTTTCTGCAGGTGCTTCTTAACATCATGACACCAAATTTTGTTCATTTTCAAAAGAAGTTGCTACCAGTTACTTTTGGAGTCTTTGAACAGTCACATGTGAGTTTACCTGGAAAGAAACAGTGCAGTTTTTAATAAGAAGAGTTGAAATTAATGCATGCAGGATTTTACAGCTCTAGCATCACTCCTTCATAGCCAACCTATGAACTTTTCAGCCCACTCTCGTAGTATTAATGGAGAGGTATTTCTCTTTCTTAATAGGCCAACACTAATTTTAGCCACAGAATGTTTTGAGCGCAGCACTGCAAGCTAAGGAAAAATTTATTAATTATATATCACCTATGGTCATGAATGTTGGGGAATAAATGGAAGACTACTATCACAAATACAAGGAGCCAAAATGGAGTTCCTCCAAAGGCTCTCTGTACTGACTCAACAGGTTGCATAGACAGAGATCAGGGAGTTTCTTCAGATCAAGTCACTACTTCAATGCAGTGAACTGTCACAGCTCCAGTACTACACACATATGTCACAGGAAAGAATCGCAAGACAGATTCTTCAAGCCAAGCCAACCAGCAGGAGTCCTAAGGGTATACTAAGAATGAGATGGTTGGATAACATCCATAGTCTCAGTTGATCATACTTGGGAATCCAGCCAGAAAGTCTGATAGTGGCTTCTGATAGGAAGTAAGTAGAGTAAGTACCTGAGGACTCTACCCCTACAATCACCAAGGAATAGTGGGAGCAGAAAATGGACAGATGGCTGACGATGGTACTAGATGTGATTGCGCCTTTCTCAGGTATGTTTATACAACTAATTACACTGAGTAACTGAGAGCTAAGTGTCTTTGTCACAGATACAGCACTATATTAATGATAGAATATGAATTACTGACTATATAACTTGATAATCTCTTGACTACTACAAAGCCAGCTGCAAATCATTAAATGAGTTCTTTGTGAATAATATAAAATATTAAGAAATTACTGATGTAACATGAATACAGTACAGGTGGCAGATCATCTGTTCATCAATATCCCTAATGAACCAATCTATTGCAGAAGAAAAACTCAGATTTTCCAAGAGAAAAACAATAATGTAACAGATAGGCAACATGGTTTTAACATAAACAAAAGTTAGGATGAAAGAAAGGTGACTATCTTAAATAAATAATATGCAAATACTTAGAAAATATAGATATTTAATATCGGTTTGAAATTTTGGCACAAGGCCAGCAAAAAGTCAGTTACATTGATCCCTATGCTCAACTGGTATTTACTTTATTGACCCTGAAAGGTAAAGTCAACCTCAGCAGAATTTGAACTCAAAATGTAAAGATAGACAAAATACCACCAAGTATTTTACCCAACATGATAACAAGTCTGCCAGCTTGCTGTCTTAATAGATGGATATTTAATATTAACACTAATAAGAAGACACTTCCATACATATGTTAATTAATTAAAATCCCCATCAATAACAGTAACTACATTGATGATGACAAAGTAAAAGAAGGAAGATAAGTAATTAAATACTTTGTAAGATAATCACAGTTAGTAAATATACATAAGAAAGGATATGAAAAAGATCAAATGCTCCAGCCACATAGACAATTTTGTCTCCAGGAGAAGGTTCTTTCCCTTCGGCAAACTGAATAATTTTTTTTGTTGTTGGTAGAAATTGGGCCACTCCAGTCCATGGACTCTTTGTGCTGTGATCCTGATGGGTTTAAAGTAAAATATAAAATACAATTTAGTGTCAGCATGTTTCACTTCGATTTTAAAACATTTTCTCACTATTTTTGCACAATACTCTCTCTCTCTTCCTGTCCATATCTTTCTAATATAACTGTTTCATATGTTTATATGTATATGAACATAAAAATCTTTAGCTCTTAATGGATCATAACATAAGACTTCTTTATGTAGTGCATTGCTTTTCACACTATTGATTTTGACCACAATGCTATGGCATTCTTATTTTGTGCATTTAATTGATGCATTTACATTGTGTGTCTGTGTGTACATATAAAAATATATATATATATATATATATATATATACACACACACAAGTAAAACAATAGAAAATTATGCCATTTTAATCCCGAGCAATATTGGGTATCTCTGTTAGTATATATATATATATATATAATATATATATATCATCATCATTGTTTAAGCAGACATTAAACGATGATGATGATATATATATTTATATATTTCATCTGCTACTGATATACATCTATGCTTTCGTGAGACAAATACCACCGTTTCTGGATTTCTGTAGCATATCCATGTTATGATATACAGAATGCTATTTTGAACTAATACTGCTTCTGTCACTAGGAAAGAAATTTTACGCAGCCTGCTGGCTGTTTGTGACACCAGTGATTTGTTAATCACTGTTTTTCTATATCAGTAGAAGGTAAATTTGTTTAAGCATGTGGTTGCTAGTGGATACTTGCTACTGATGACACTCAGAAAAGTAGAAATCCAGATTTAGTAATTCCGCTGTTGCTGCTAGATGCTCTTTGTCTGCCACTGATACACTTCTGTGTTTTTTAACATAAATACATCTATAAAAAGTGCTTTCTTGAGATGAATGCCAGTTTTATGGCAGTATATCCCCATTAAGTAAGATAGACAGAATGCTATTTTTGAACTAATACTACTTCTGTTACTTATAACAAATATATATAACATTTACAAGATAAACCAATCAATTTTTCAGATAGTGATTATGAAGTTTGAAATGTTATGAAGAGGAAAAAAGTTACATACCTGACTAATAGCACCTACTTGGTCTTTGTTGAGCTCCTCAGGACCTCGATGATGTGTTCGGGTCACTAGTAGCATTCTGTATACAACAAAAATATATGTAACTATTAATGATAATACAAATAAATAATGCAACATAAAAATATTACTGATATTACTGAGTACTATTTCTTACATGATGATATCAAATACAACACACTTCTAACACAATGGAATAACTATGGCTAATTACATATAAATAATGATGATAATGAGGCTTATTTTGTGTGTGTGTGCACGTGTGTGTATATATATATATATATATATATATATGTATGTAAAACAGAATTCAAAGATATTGGTGTTGGTCTGCATTGGCAAAACTTGTATTATTTAGTACAATTGACAAAGAGTGCGTTCTTTCTTGTCAATTTTACTTTATATATACTCACACACACTTTCTACTCTGCAGTCATAGATGACAGGTGAGTTCTGTAATCTCTTGTTGAACAATCTGCACAAATGAGGTGTATGTAGTGATCAAATGTTTGTGCTGTATACTAGCTCATTTCTTTCACCATTGCCTGACTGGTACACAGTCTGCTGCACATCAGATGTTGAAGTGACTGCAGAGCAACATGAAATAAGCGTCTTGCTCAAGAGCATAATGCAAACCATGAACTTCTGATCATGAGTGCAACATCCTTACCACTTGGCCATGCACCCCACATATATATATATCATCATCATCATCATTTAACATCCACCTTCTATGCAGGCATAGGTTGGATGAGCCCCAGGTTAATGTGTCTGTTTTGGCAGAGTTTTTACACCAGGATGCTCTTCCAAACACCAACCACTCTGCAGAGTGGACTGAGTGCTTTTTACATGGCACAAGCACAGGTGAGGTCACCAAGTAACTTACAAGACAAGGAGTTTTCAGAGGAGAAGGAGCATTGGAGGAGGGAATCTTGTATCAGATGGTGAAAGGTTAGAGTGTGACAGAGAGACAGAAACAGGTGTCTTGCTGTAGAGGAGGTACATGGCTACTCAACCAGATAAATATATATATGCCACCATGGAAGACGGACATTAAACATCATCATCATTTAACGTCCGCTTTCCATGCTGACATGGGTTGATGATATATATAAAGTGAGTATATAAGGATAAATTAGCCAGGTGGGTACTGTAATAGCTCTCAGGTGTATTCCAGGTTTTGGCTAACTGCATCAAGCAGTAATAAACATTAATGATTGCTTAATATGAGCAATCTTGCTGTAATTCTTCTGATGGATAATTCTGGGTTTGTTTCACTGGATTATGAATATTATCTGGAATGCAAATTTCAAACAAATACTAATATGGAATCTGGTACATTTTCAAACTTTTCTTTTAATTTTACAGTTGGTCATACTGCATAATTAGTTGGTTAAAATGACCAATGCATGTTTCTGCTGCACAGAGTATGTGCAGTAACGTATGCAACCCAACATAATCTGCTGTGCATCTTCATTCAGGGTCTTTCTACAAGCATAACTTGTGTGGGTGTATATACATACATATGCATACACACACACACATACTGCATGCTTCAAATAGTGATTAATTTTGGGTGGAGCATCCAGCTGTATAAACCATGCCAAAGTAAACATTGGTTACCAAACCAGTCCTCTGGCTTGTTGAATCCATTGTCCTTCAAATGGATGGAGTGAGCACTTACTGTTTAATTTATAACCCTGCAACCTAACATCCCTCAAGCTTCTGGCTTCATGCTCTAGCATGATGGGGCTGGGGTCATCCCAGGTTAGTCGTCCCAGAGGCGTCACCATGTGTAGAGCCAACCAGACCTACCAGTGATCTCCATCACTGGCAGTCCCAAGCCAACCCTGTATATCCTCCAAGGTGATGTCAAGCCTCTGAAGATTTATCCCAATCACATTCAACCATCTGGTGTGGAGCCTGCAATAAGGCTTCTTCTAGACTGCAGCTGCTGCATTGAATGAAAGTAAAATGCTGGTCAGATGATCTAGCAAGAGACAGAGGACATATAGCTACGAGGTAAGAGGCTGCAGGCTGATGCATGCACGCATGCTGTTCATTGTCGGAAACATGATGGTACCATCTGATGTTCTCAATGGTTCTCTGGACTCTGCAATTGAAACTGTCAATCCTCTTTGTCAGGGTTTTCAAGAGGGGCCACACTTATGCTCCATAAAGTAGAATGGAGATGACCAATGCATTGCTGATACAGAGCTTCATCTTCTGAAAGATAGAACAGTGGCACCTGAGAAGCTTCCATAAGGAGTAGATATCCCCAGCAACCAGACCACATCTGCAGTTGATCTCCATTGTTGGTGACTATGGAGCCTAGGTAGATGAAGGAGCTGACAAAATTCACAAGATTGAAGCCAGTACGGAGAGGGAGAGTGTCTGGGCCATCTCCGACATGCATCAACTTAATCTTTGCCCAACTTGCCTGAAGGCCAAACTTCTCTTAGTATGAATATATTTGGAGTAAAGATTATTTGCCAACATAACGTGGCAGTCCTGGTTTAGGATGAATGTTGCTGTAATTTAGCCCCAGGAGACATTGTCTCCAGCTGGATATACAACACGATCCGTGTCTTTATATTTTCGAACAAGGGAATCCAGCACCCCTGCTCACCTCAAAACGATATCTGTGTATCGCAATTTCCAGGTTATTTCCCTTCACCAGCGCAGAATAATTGTTCAGCTAGAGGTGGTGCAGCCAAATTTCCATTTGAAATATATAGTTTTCAAAGTGACAACTAGTCATTGATCTATAAATTAGAAAATTTATTCCAAAGTACTGTTGCTTAATATCTCTCGTGAGATTTACAAATAGTAATTTTCTAATTTATTGATCAATGACTAGTTGCCAATTTGAAAACTATATATTTCGAACAGGAATTTGGCAGCACCACCTCTAGTCGAACAATTATTCTGTGCTGATGAAGGGAAATAACCTGGAAATTGCAATACATAGATATTGTTTTGTGCTGAGTGGGGTGCTGGATTCCCTTGTTCGAAAATACAAGGATACAGATCGTGTTGCATAACCAGCTGGAGACGATGTCTCCTGGGGCTAAATTACAGCAACATTCGACCTAAACTAGGACTGCCAATAATCTTTACTCCAAAGTACTGTTGCTGAATATCTTGTAAGATTTACAAATAGTAATTTTCTAATGAATATATTAGTTGGAAATTATCAAAATATACTACAGTAACTTTAAGTAGTCTAATGAGATGGCTGGCAGTAATCTCATTAATTAATTACTAAATGGATTTGGATAACTTTTTTATATGTATAAACCAATGTGTAAATTGACAAAATGGTCCTTCTAGTTATTTGAAATGATTGTAACCTTTAAAAAATTTATGTAACACCATCATCTTCTTTCATTTGTTTACTATTATACTCAAATTGGTGAATTTGGGGGGGTGGGGATTTACAATTTGTATTGGACTGTCCAGAAGATTAAGTGAATATGGATTCCAGTTTTCCTCCTTTGGGTGCTGGTGTTACATGAAAAGCACCCTGTACACTGTAAGGTTGTTGGCATTTGGAAGGACATCCTGCTGTAGAAACCAAGCCAAAATAGATTGGGGAACCTGGTACAGCCCCTGGCCTTGCCAGTTCCTGTCAAACATTCAACTCACTCCAGCATGGAAAATGGACATTAAATGTTGCTGTTACTGATGATGAGCATTCTTTTAACCGGGTTTATTCATGGAGTGCCGACTGAGGTATTTAACTGGACTTCCCTTATCCTTACTTTCTCTCATTGAACTGACAATCCCATCAAGCCTGCTTAGTAAGGGGGATGGTTTTCGTGAACACCCTGCAGGATAGAAAACAGAACCTATCAAAGGACAGACAAATTCAGTAAAATAAATGGCCATCCAACAGATGACAGTCAGAAATCCCTAGTCATTGTTCAAACATGTCTCTAAGATGGAAATTCCAATATAACACCCACCTCATTGTGAAGCTTGTTTCTGAACTATTTGGCTATGTAGGTGAGAGTGTTAGCAGTGTGGTGCAAGCTGTTATTGATTTTAAACTGCAGCATGGGCATTGCTGACAACCATTGCCTTTCACATCTAGGATAAGATAATTTATTAGCAGTGGTCATACTTGTTTACAAATCGACAGCTCCATGTATATATATATATATATGTATATATATTTATATGTGTGTGTGTGTGTGTGTGTTATGCATTTGTAAAAATTGGGTGAGTGTTACATTTACTGTATTCTTTTGACAAGTTCTTGCCATACAGCATACTCTATATTTTTTTTTGGGGGGGGGGGGGCTATGGGGCCTCTGCATAGTTGCTCAGTTTACTAAAAACAATACATAAGCCCCTAAAATCAATCACTATCTTATACAGGCCAGAGCATCTTAGATGTGATCTTACATATACCTAAAATATTAGATGGCCTTGACTGGAATGCCTCTGATCATAAGTTTGCTCAATAAGGGTTAAACAACAACAGTATATTTTTATTATGCACAGGTAATTGAAATACACATATAACAGATGTATAGTATAAATACATAGCTATTTACTAAACACCTCCCACTGCTATAACTGTACAACTTTAGCACGTACTTCCAAACACTACATACACTAACATTTTTAATGTGCAACAATATCATCAGCACTTCAATAATAGGCTGTATCCTTATAACTTACATATTAATACGAACAAAACTGTGGATGTCAAAATGAAATAAATAAAAATATTCTCACCTGCCTACAATATCTGTTGTTGACACACCTTCTGTTCGTTTACATTCTCTTCATTAAAAAAAAAAGGAAAAGTAAATATCACCTCATTAAAAACATATGTATATTGAATCAATAAGAAAGTCTTTATGAAACTGCCAATCCTGCTGGAAATAGCAGCCAAGCTGCTTCAAATTACCCTCCCATCAACTAAATTCCCCACACAGAGCAAGAACGAACATCACCTATCTCTTGACATTTCCACTCTATCAACCATTCCACCCAACACTTATTCTTTGGTGAGGCTACTACTCTTGGATACCCTACCACTCACCCCATTTTCTCTCTTCATACTTATATAACTTTCAGTCTGAATTCTCTTCCTCAATTCTTCTAACCAGCATGCTGACTCACATCACCATTCACCTACCATCTTGTATCCCTGATACATGTATACATACCAACCAGTGCTCTCAAATCTTTCCATTTTTCTGTCTCCCTTCATTCCACTACTCTCATGATATAGTATTAGGTAAGTTTAAGGTTTCCTGCCTACTCACACAATAACTTGCTGACCCATCACATCATCAGCAACCCCATACGCATATATCCCACTCCCTACTTCATCAGCCTCCACCACTTTTTCTTCTATATATTCCACCAGTCAAACAGACCTACCAATCTAATGAGGGTTTCTATACACAATCACTCAAACTTGCTAGAAATGCTAACCAAAACTCCCTCTCACAACTTTTTCTCACAAAGGCCACACACACACACACACGGGCACAAAAATGTACACCTATTTACATGCTAGCACAAACACATTTCTCCAATATCTGCAACTCTTTGCTTCACAACTGTGTTTCTTCCCTAACTAGCTAACATGCTTTCTCTCTCTCTCTTATTGTTTATACTTCTTACCTCCTTTTCTCTTCATTCTGTGGTCATAAAGAAATTTCCTTTTCTGCACTTTTCCTCCATCATGTGATTCTACTATACTTCTCTACACCACACATTCTGATCTAACTCTCTTCAACTGATTTTTCTCCCAGCAGAATTTACCATTTTCTTCCAGGATTTTCTACCTACTGTATGATTTTGAAAAAATAAAATTTTTCGGTAGCATTGTAGTATGTGATCTACATGCCATTGTGATCTACACCAACTTAAATCTAAATTACCTTGCAATCTACGTTCAAAATTTTGTTATAAATTTGTAATTATAATTAGAGGAATGAGTTAAACAAGGAGTTCATAGCACCGGAGAAATTCTATTGCAGCTTCTTCATCTTGAATAACCTCTTTTCTCTTTTACTCTTTTACTTGTTTCAGTCATTTGACTGCAGCCATGCTGGAGCACCGCCTTTAATTGAGCAACTCGACCCCGGGACTTATTCTTTTGTAAGCCCAGGACTTATTCTATCGGTATCTTTTTGCCGAACCGCTAAGTAACAGGGACATAAACACACCAGCATCGGTTGTCAAGCAATGCTAGGGGGACAAACACAGACATCTAGAGGGACAAACACAGACATCTAGGGGGACAAACACAGACATCTAGTGGGACAAACACAGACATCTAGGGGGACAAACACAGACATACAAACACACGCACACACACATATATATACGACGGGCTTCTTTCAGTTTCCGTCTACCAAATCCACTCACAAGGCTTTGGTCGGCCCGAGGCTATAGAAGAAGACACTTGCCCAAGGTGCCAGTCAGTGGGACTGAACCCGGAACCATGTGGTTGGTAAACAAGCTACTTACCACACAGCCACTCCTGCGCCTATAAAATTCTTATAAAAACTTGTGTATAAAATTCTTTTGCTCTCATCATGACTTCTTTCAATGGACTCAAGACTAAAAGTGTTTAAATCATAAATGTTATTTTGGTTTATATATCAAACCAACTGAAAGTCAAGTAAATAGATGAATTTTAAATGTAGATCAAAAAGTCGGTGTAGATCACAAACTAAACCTTTTGAACTAATGTAGATCAAAAGCTACACCAGAAACATGTATATAGATCACATACTACACCGGCACCAATTTTTCTCTATTCCATTACAAATGCTTTAAATCCTACACAATCTGATACATCTTCCACTTTCAGTTTTTTCTCATACTATGGACATTCCTATATCTTGAACTTTGCAACAGTTGTATAACCTCCCAAGACTTTTCACCAATGTTGTATTGTATGTACATGTATTGTTTCTAAGTTTCTTCTTGCACAGAACTTGTTTTTATATCAGCATTGTATTAATATCAATTTTTCTCCAATTTTTCAATTATTTTTTCCTCACTTCCCAACCAGAACTCACATTCCTTTCTTTTTCACTTTTTTTTTTGTTTTCTCCCATTTATGCACTTTATACTCACATGTGCAACTATTACACACCTCTCGCCCCTCCATGTGCTTCACTATTTTGTTTCTCTAAGAGAACAAAAACTATTTTTGCACCAGTGTTGTATTGTAATAATTTCTTCAATGTTTCTCTAATTATTCTCTCACTGAACTCCCACCTTCTTCCTCACTTTCATTCCCTTGTCCATGCTTTCCTTTCATACAACAGCATTTCACACCCATACCCTTGCATAGACTTCTATCACACCTTCCACACTCCTCTTGAATTCTTCTTTATCTCATACATGCATCTGCTTCCACCACTACACTTACATGCTTTCTTCTCTCTCTCTCTCTCTCTCTCACACACACACTCACTCCTACTAAACTATGACACTATACTTCTGAACTTACACATATCTACATACACACCAAAGTAAAACTACACACACACACCACTCTTCTCCTTATGCCTATCTCAAAACACAGATACACTCATGTATGTGCACACACATGCTACCCCCTATTCCCTTCTTAACCTCCTTAACCACCCCCATAGAACTGTATTCAAACCCAGTTCCTAACTCTTCACCCATTTTTTTTCTTTCTTTCTTTTCTTCTCAACTACTTTTCATCTTTCTTACTTCTATTCTCTTTTCTGATGAAGGTCTAACATCTGAAAAGTTAAAACTCTTTTCTTGTTCAACTAATACAATATCTGTTAAAATTTATTTGTTGTCTTTTTTACTTTTTGTTTTTATTAATTAGTTTCTACACATGCGCGTGTGCACACACACACACAATTAAAAAGGTGCATATATTTTAGCATTTCATTTGTAAATTTATACAAAGATTACGTCAATATTTAAAACACTTTATAAACATGGAGTCATTGAAATGAAATTTGTAATTAACACATCTTTGTATTCATAGCATGTAAGCTGTGTGCACATGTACCTTTCATATCTTTCCACTTTATATTCATGTAGAACTTAGTGCATGTTTTTGGAATGCTATAGATAGCTAAGTTGATAGACAAAGGGTTAATTATTTATTTTTATTTCAAATTACTGAACAGAAATTGGTAGCAGTTTCCAAAGACTTAATTGCAGTTCTGATAGATTTTCAGATACTTCATCAATGTTTATCTCATTTACTAATATATACTGATTTATATACTGTGTCGGTGTGTCTCTTTTAATCTTTTATCTCTTACCCCCATAAATCTTTAAAACTCTTATATCCATAAATCTATTACAGAAAATTAAACCTCCTCATACCTTCTTGTAACCTTCTACTTTTTATTCTATTTTATCTTGTTTTATTTTATCTCATTCTTCTTCTCTACCTTCCTAACCCCTCCCACTAATACCATTACCCTGTTATCTTACTAGAAATTTATATACATCGTCATATATAACATCATCATCATTTTACATGGTGGTTTGGGTTGGACTAATCTCACATCATCTCCTAACTAACTGCCATAGCTTTTCACCACCTGGCATACACAACAACAGAAAAACCAGCCAACTTTGTTGTGTGCATATTTATTTTGGCATGATTTCCATGGCTGGATGCATTTTATTATGCCACCAACACAGGAGAGGTTCTCCTTAACAGGGCTACAGTGTGCCCTGCACTCAATGCTAACTCTGTTCATCTGTTCCTTTATATAATATAGTTTTTATAGCTGTTTGCTCTTCCTCAGACAAACCACTTTACACCCATATTCTGCATACTTAAATTACTACCGCTTGACTCCAAGGACACAGATATTGTGTCTAAAGCCAGCTAGAGACGAAGATCTCTTGGGGCTATAAAGCTACAGTAACACCCCCTCCCCAATGTCGTTAGCCATGATAAGATGGCTTCTATACTTTACATTATCAAGCGATTACTGTTTCAATCTCATTCTGAGATTTAATTATGCTTACTGTTCGTTTTTCGACATCAGTGGCAGACGCCATTAGAAAAACTTATATCTATTTGCAAAGGAGCCTTCTCTTTCATCGCTACCTGGTGGTTACCGCCCGTTGACGAGGGACAACAATCCCGAAACTAGTTCGAGTGTATC
This sequence comes from Octopus sinensis, assembly GCF_006345805.1. Lineage (NCBI taxonomy): Eukaryota > Metazoa > Mollusca > Cephalopoda > Octopoda > Octopodidae > Octopus > Octopus sinensis. The sequence goes on along the minus strand of NC_043000.1, from coordinate 69,041,035 downwards.
ACTCAGGCTTGCGAGGAAGGGATGGCCTCCCTTTGCAAATACTCCAAGGACACAGATATTGTGTCTAAAGCCAGCTAGAGACGAAGATCTCTTGGGGCTATAAAGCTACAGTAACACCCCCTCCCCAATGTGGTTAGCCATGATAAGATGGCTTCTATACTTTAAATTAAATTATTCTTTTCTGAATATTTAACAGCTTAAATGGGTCACTACCAATGAGAAAGTAGACTCCTTCACAATCAAGTATTTCTTGTCATAGAGATTAATTGCTATGAGCATTGTAATAGGGGCAAGTGGATCAACCAAATAATTCCCATGAGCATAGATTTAATTCATAAACTTCATACAGAGTTACATTTTCAGTTGGTTGTGCTGGTATGAAAATGGGCTTCAAAGAAATAAAAAAATTGTGGGCAAAAAATGAAATGTGTTAACAGTGAAAAGTGCAAGTGGGAAACAGACAAGTGAAGTCAGTGGAAGAAATAGAGAAGTGAAACCTCACAATATTAGGATGAAATGATTAGAGGCTGAAACAAATAGCAACAGGACACACTGCATATCTGTCCAATTGAAGCCAGCATAGAAAAAGAGAAGTTAATACACTGATAAGGATCATCATGATCATTTTCATGATATTAGGATGAAAAGAAAGCAGTGTCTTTTAAAAGAAGATAAAGAATATGTAAAGTTACTTACTTGTACCGGTTGGCCTTTTTTACTAAGTGGTATGTGTCTGTGCCATCCACAGTTGTAGTGATGTCATCTAAAACAGAAATAATACCTTGATATAATGAGAGGAAATAAGAGACAGCAATGATAATTTCACATGCAGTTGTACAAAATATATCATCATCATAATCAACATTCAACGTCTGTTTTCCATGCTGGCATGGGTTGGCCAGCTTGACAGGAACACACCAGGTTCCTGGCTTAGTTTCTATGACAGAATGCCTTTCCTAATGCCACCTATTTCACAGAGTGTAGTGGGTGCTTTTAATATGGCACCAGCACCCACACTAATGCTTTTTATGAGGCACCTGGATTTTAGGATCTCAATTCTGTTGTGATGGTCAGGTCTTTACAGAATTATGATATTAACTTTTTGCATAAGTACATAGTTCCAAACTTTGGTCCACAACAAGGAATGAATAAGGAGAATAAGAGGCAGTGACAAATCCTAACACACCTTCCCTCAAATTCTATACAACAACAATTCACTTTTGAAAGTCCAACAATTATACAATAAAGCTCTTACAATCTTTACAAGACTTAATCAAAGTTTCTCTTGGGACTTATTTATTGATCCATCATTTATAGCTGCTAGAATGAAATAGTGCAATACTTGATTAACACTGACTAGAATTTTGAAGAATTTATTAATAAATAAGTAAATAAATAAATAAAATCTGTGTATTCTATGCAACTTTTTCCTTCTTCCTTAATTTTAAATTCAAACTTCTAATCCCACTAAATATTGTAAAGAAATGATTTCCCTTGTTTTAACCATTTTACAGAAAAACAACAAAAAACATTGAACTTGTGAAAATACACTGACATATAAGAAAAAATATTGGTATCACATTTTGGCACACAAAGTCAGTAGTTTTGGGGGAGGGGCTAGTTGATTACATGAACTCCAGGGCTCAACTGATACTTATTTTATCAACTCCAAGAGGACGACAAGCAAAGTAGACCTCAGCGGAATTTGAACTTAGAGGGGAGGGAAAGATGGCTGCTTATAAATGCCAAAACCTTCCCAGGCGAAGAATGTACCCCACAACATAGACTGGTAGTTAGTGACTTCAGGATCAGGACTAAGAGGACCAACATGGAGAAGAAGGGTCTGGAAGCTTAAAGACCCTGCAAATGGACAGAGATTTAGAGACATGTTACTTGAAGCCTTCGACGAAATAGGAGGGGGTATAGCTACACATGGGGTAGAAGATAACTGGACACTTCTAAGGGACAACCTGCTGAAAGCCACTGACCAGATCTGTGGCTGGTGCAAAGTCCCCTCAAGACATAAAATAACGTGGTGGTGGAACAATATTGTTGACAGGGCTATTAGACAAAAGAAACAGGCTTGGAAGGACTGGAAGAATGGTGGTAGCAGGGAAGTGTATCAGACTGCCAGAAGGGAAGCTAGGAGACAGGTGTATTTAGCCAGAGGGGAAGCAGATAAGAAAAAATTTGTTCTGCGCCGTGAGGATGAAAGACTTGAGGTATTTCGTGTTGCGAGACAGTGTGTGAAAGAGAATCGTGATGTGGTAGGAGAGAAATGTGTTCGCAAGGATGACGGCTCACTTGCACTAAATGAGGATGCAAAGAGAGAGGTTTGGAGACGCCACTATGAAAGGTTGCTGAATGAGGAAAATGTATGGGATAAAGAGAGTCTGCCGAATGTTGACCCAACAGAGGGACCAGCAATCCGAGTTGACAGTTCCTTAGTAGTTAAGGCAATTACAAGCATGAAAACAGGGAAAGCCCCTGGCCCATCAGGAATTACTGCAGAGATGCTCAAAATATCTGGTAGTGTTGGCTATAGCCTAGTCACCCATATAGTTAACCAGGTGATACACGAAGGAGTAGTATGGTGTAGCAGCATAATAGTCAACTGCTACAAAGGTAAAGGTGACACTCTAGATACAAATAACTATAGGGGTATCAAGCTGCTGGATCAGGTAATGAAGGTCACGGAGAGGGTTATAGCCCAACTAATTAGAGAGAGAGTGAGCTTAAATGAGATGCAGTTTGGGTTCGTGCCAGGGAAAAGTACTACTGATGCTATATTCCTGGTAAGACAGCTGCAGGAGAAATACCTAGCCAAAGATAAGCCCCTGTACCTGGCTTTTGTTGATATGGAGAAAGCCTTCGACAGGGTTCCCCGATCGCTTATCTGGTGGTCAATGAGGAAACTAGGGATAGATGAATGGTTAGTGAGAGCTGTGCGAGCCATGTACAGAGATGCTGATAGTAAGGTGAGGGTTGGCAACGAGTACAATGAAGAATTCCGGGTAGAGGTTGGGGTCCAAGGTTCAGTCTTCAGTCCCCTCCTATTTATCATAGTCCTCCAGGCAATAATGGAGGAATTCAAGACAGGATGCCCCTGGGAGCTCCTCTATGCTGATGACCTTGCTCTAATTGCTGAGTCTCTATCAGAACTGGAGGAGAAGTTTCAGGTGTGGAAGCAAGGTTTAGAATCGAAGGGCCTTAGAATCAACCTAACCAAAACCAAAGTCCTAATAAGTAGGAAGGTAGACCAATCACAAACGCCTTCAGGTAGATGGCCCTGCTCGATCTGTAAAAAAGGCGTAGGTAGAAACTCTATAAGGTGCACCAAGTGTAAGCTATGGACACATAAGAGGTGTAGCAATGTCAAAGGAAGACTAACTAGGAAAATAGTTTTTATCTGTGGCAGATGCTCAGGAGTAATAAACTCTGAAAATATGCAGAGACCAACTTCTACCATGTTCCAGGGAGAAAAACTAGTAGTTGATAGCTTCCGCTACCTAGGTGACCAAGTCAGTAGTGGGGGGTGGGTGTGCTGAAAGTGTAACTGCTAGAGTAAGAATAGCCTGGGCAAAGTTTAGAGAGCTCTTACCCCTGCTGGTGACAAAAGGCCTCTCGCTCAGAGTAAAAGGCAGACTGTATGATGCATGTGTACGTACAGCCATGCTATATGGTAGTGAAACATGGGCTGTGACTGCTGAGGATATGCGTAAGCTCGCAAGAAATGAAGCCAGTATGCTCCAATGGATGTGTAATGTCAGTGTTCATAATCGACAGAGTGTAAGTACCTTGAGAGAAAAGTTGGACCTAAGAAGCATCAGTTGTGGCGTGCAAGAGAAGAACCATCAGTTGTGGTGTGCAAGAGAAGATAGTTGTGTGCGAAAGTGCCACACCCTAGCAGTTGAGGGAACCTGTGGAAGAGGGAGACCCAGGAAAACTGGGACGAGGTGGTGAAGCACGACCTTCGAACTTTAGGTCTCACCAAGGAAATGACTAGAGACCGAGACCTATGGAAGTATGCTGTGCATGAGAAGACCCGGCAAGACCAGTGAAAACATAACCTGTGGCCTACATACCTTTCCTTCTTGGGAAGCACGACCTTCGAACTTTAGGTCTCACCAAGGAAATGACTAATGACCGAGACCTATGGAAGTATGCTTTGCGTGAGAAGACCCGGCAAGACTAGTGAGAACATAACCTGTGGCCTACATACCTTTCCTTCTTGGGACACAAAACTCCACTTGTGAAGACCCGTTGAGACAAGTGAAAATCAAAATCAAAATCAAAATCAAACCAAATCAAATCAGATATCAGAAAGCAGAACCAAAATCGAAGTCGATCAACATCAATGGAAATAGCAGCTGTGGTTAAGCGAACCATCCGATCGTGGACGTTGCCAGCGCCGCCCCGACTGGCCTCCGTGCCGGTGGCATGTAAAAGCACCATCCGTTCGTGTCCGTTGCCAGCCTCACCTGGCCCCCGTGCCGGTGGCACGTAGCACCATCCGTTCGTGGCCGTTGCCAGCCTCGCCTGGCCCCCGTGCCGGTGGCACGTAAAAGCACCATCCGTTCGTGGCCATTTGCCAGCTCTGTCTGTCACCTGTGCGGGTGGCACATAAAAAGCACCCACTACACTCACAGAGTGGTTGGCGTTAGGAAGGGCATCCAGCCGTAGAAACACTGCCAGATCAGACTGGGCCTGATGCAGCCTTCTGGCTTACAGACCCCAGTTGAACCGTCCAACCCATGCTAGCATGGAAAGTGGACGCTAAAATGATGATGATGATGATGATGATTTGCCCAGCGTGCTAACAATTCTGTCAGTTTGCCACCTTGTGAAACACAAAATATTGAGCTTTGAAAGTGGTGCTCCAGGCTACCATTAGGTGGACAGATAACACAAACAAAAGAAAGAACTAAGAAAAAAGGAAGAACACACATTTTGGGAAAGGGATAACAACTGAACCTAATGGTACTTCTTAATTATTCAAGTAGCAGTTGTTTACATCATAGTATTATTTTTTTTCTTTAATAATTATGGCTAATGAGAAGATATTGCAGTGTGCTCTGAAAAGACATGTGACTGGCCTACAATTTGAGAAGGGGCACTTGTTTCTCCCATTCCTGAGAGGAATATTTTTGCTTATTTTAGTTAGTTTGGTATTTCAGATGAATATCAGTATTAAATGATGTAGCTGCATTGTTAGTTTGTAATAACTGAACATATACTGTAGGATGGCAGTAAATGATAAATATATATTGTGTGTGGGTAGAAAAAGATGAAGTTGTGTTGTGAGTTGTAAGAAATAGATATGTAAGTTGAAAGTAGTAAGTGAAAAGTGGAGGTGTGTGGCATAGTGGTTAGGTTGTTGGACTCATGACTGTGGTTTCAATGCCTGGACTGGGTGATGTGTTGAGTTCATTTCATGTCATTGGCTGGCTTCCGTGCCGGTGGCACGTTAAAAGCACCAACCGATCATGGCCGATGCCAGACCCCCCTGCAGGTGGCACATAAAAAGCACTCACTACACTCGCGGAGGGTTGGCGTTAGGAAGGGCATCCAGCTGTAGAAACACTGCCAGATCAGACTGGAGCCTGGTGCAGCCCCTGGCTTCCCAGACCCTGGTCGAACCATCCAACCCGTGCTAGCGCGGAAAACGGACGTTAAACGATGATGATGATGATGATGATGTAGTCCACTCAGTTAACAAAAATGAGTAATATGGTGAAGTTGAGACAGACCTGGCAAGCTGCTGATGGATAATGGACCAGCTAAAAAACAAACAGAAGGCTTATTCTGGTGTTGGGTATTACCTTTTTAGTGAGCAAATGGATATTGTAGCTTGGTTGCAAATGAACAAGTATTGTAGACTGGTAGAAAATGATAACCAAAACAGCAAATCCCAGTGTTTTTGTAAGTAAATACTTTCACTTACATTACGTTACTAAAAATGGATTATCAACATGTTTTATTGTCTTACCTCCATGGACACAGAAGTCGCAGTTATATTTGTCCAATGACTCAAGTGTAGTGACATAAGGAGCATTCTCAATAACCTGGAGAAAATGAGTAAATTATTCAGGAAAGTAAATACCAGATTTACTTATTATATTTGAAAAATTTATTGACTAAATAACACTTTCACTATTCTGTGATGACCCTTCTCATATTACATTTCCCTGGTAGTAAACAGAAACATCTTCAGCCACCACACATACAAATATACGGACATGTGATACATTTTCTGGTAATATACAAAAACATCTTTAGCTACAAGGTACTCCTCCATTCACATTTTAATATCTGCTTTGTATTTTTTTTCATATAAGCAAGTGTTGGAGTGAGCTTTCCAGTGAGCTTAGTAAGGTCATTCTAACAGATACACAGATGTATAATTTTAAAATATTAGTAACAAGCTTAAAAGCTGCCTGATAGGGGAATTTTTAAGCTAGCTCCTGTGGAGGGATCTTCATTAGGCCTTGGGCCCAACAATGACACTTCATGCATTGAGTACATATTAAATTTTATTAAACTTGAACAATATTTTTCAAGCAATGAACAATTTTCATCAAAACAATAATTTGTCAACTTGGAACTTATTGCAAAGCTGCATGATAAACAACATTTTTTGTCTTCCCATTCAGGATCAGTACAAATAGCTTGAACAACCAAATTATAGCTGGCCATAGGCAACAATAAACTTACCTTTTAAAAGTTCAACGATAATTCTTCTACTGCCACTTAATTTAAAAGCAATTTGATGTACAATAGAGCCTTACTTTTCATACAAACAATTATTTGTAGTAGCTGATATGTATCTAAACTCCTGTTCGCAGTTTGAAGGAAAATTACACCACTGTCACTAAACATTATTTTAAAGTGCGATTTTTATGGTTTAGAATTGCTCTAAACATATTTGAACATACAGATGTTTGAAATTTGGTATTTTTATTTTTTAAGGTAATAATAAAATTAATCGAATCTATTTTCATGCAGTATAAAGTTTCCATAGCTCCAACAAATTTTATTAATATCAGAGAAAATATGAAGTTTTCAACATTTTTATGGTGGAGAGTTATGAGAAATAATATTGTATGAGAGAGTGAGTTCAATCTGTATTTCAGAACCGAATGTTATGAAGCATGTGTTACGGCTAAATTACTTGATAGTTAGAAGTGTCATTCAATAGTGAGAGAGGGGTAAAGCATAAGGAATAGTAGAAATGTCACTGAATAGTGAGAGAGGGGTAATGCATGAGGAATAGTAGAAGTGTCACTGAATAGTGAGAGAACACTAAAGTCGGAACACTAAAGTTGAAAAAGTGTGAAACACTGACATTCACTTTCGCATTTATTATTATAGATTTCTTCATAAAAATATTAATTAGGTAAAAAGTATTTTAAAAAAACTTACTTCATCAACCCATTTGATGGCTCGGACCATTTTGTAACGTTCCTTTTCATTAAATACTGGAGGGCCCTTGTGATTAGCAATTTCCTCTGAAATCATATTAAGTAATATAAATATGGAAACATAAAAATCTTCAGAAATATATGTTTGTTTATTTTTTTCTTTCGTTGTAAACATACATTAAAATTATCACTTGTAAAATTATGAATAACTTTTATTACTATTCACAAGATGGTATAATACTGGAATTTATTGCTACATTGCCGTTATTATATGACAGAATATCTCATGAACAATCAGAATTCCAAAGTCAGTGGCAATGTGTGAAGCACATAAAAAATGCATTATATTGGTAGTTCTAAACACAAGGTGTGTGGAAAATGGAAGAAAAGAAAAAAAAAACAGGATGATCACAAATAGAACACCATTGATCAGAGTTGATGTAAGCCTATACAACAAGAAAAACATTAAAGTACATGGAATTACTTATTGATAAAGTGTTTAATGGACTGTGTTTGCAGGTGAAAGGAAAAGGAGAACAGATGATGTTGAATGGAGTTAGATATAAAGGAAAAGAGGCAAATATTGAAAAGGAGGAAAAGTTTACTGAGATAAGTGAATTAGGAGAGGACTTGAGTTGATAAGAAAATCAAGAAAAATGGATATGTGCAACAGCTGAATGGTTAAATCAATAAACACAATTCCAATAGCTAAGATGCCACAATGTTTACGTACCATCAGAGTGAACACCAACAATCAAATAGTCTCCCATTTGCTTAGCCTAAGAAAAATGAATAAGAAATGTTATCAGGGAAACTGGTTAATACAGAAGAAATGTTAAAAGTCATAAACCACAATAAATATGAAATATATTACAAAATAAATTTCCCTTTACAGTCACTAATACTGTCATTAACTGTATTCAGTTATTACCTGAAATAATATTGACTTTTTACATTGATATATAGTCGGTGAGCCAGATCCAGAAATGTGCACTTTGGTTGCACCCCACCTGCAACTTTAGTTTGATGGTACCACATTGTTCCTGGGTCTACTGGGATGACATTTTCACTCGTCATTCACACAACCTGTCAGGTAATTAGGACAACAGCTTTTTATAAGTAAAAGTGAGTCTCGAGGCTATAAAAAGTGGAAATATGTGATACACAGGTAACCTTTGGAAATATTTGTCTTTAACGCCCTAGATGTCACTGAAATGAAAGAACTATACCTCTTTACCATACCCATGATGAATTTTTCATCTTCCATTGCCCAAAATTGGAAAATCTCACCAATTTGTCTGAAAAAAACGCCCATTTTTAAAAGTTTTTTCACAGTATATTGACTTTCATTCCTATTTTTTTGCAATTAATTTAATATTCATTAAGTTAAGCAAAATAGTTGTATTTACTCTGTATTCTTACTATTCCATATGAAATTTGAGTCTGCTATCTTCAATAATAATGATATTATAAATAATTTCCTATCCCATCCTCTATAAGGCCAAAATGGATGATTTCAATAAAAATCTCGGTAATGGAGGATGTCTTAGTATTTTTTTGAGCTTTTGGGGCTTGTTTTACGTATTTCAATGCGAGGAAGCCAAACAAGAGAAAATGTCATCACATAAACCCAGGAACAATGTGTTACCAATAAACTAAAGTTGCAGGGGGCGGAGACCATCTCAATAAATAAGGCCCTTTTTTATTTGGCCCACCATCTATATGTGCAGTGTTGGTTTGTGTTGACTTCGACCTGATTTTATGTCATTGTTAAGGTATGTTTTTGTTATAATAAATGTGTCAGTCATGTCAAGTAGCATGAAATAAGTGGTAAATGAATGTTCGGAAAACAGTTTAAAAATGTATGGAAAAAGCAAGAAGTGTTCTTCCATGTCATCCTCAGATTGGGGGCCTTTCACACTATGATGATGTTCCTTGCAATCCTGGGAAAGAGGTTCGGTGATGCAGGACTGTTAGATATGGTCATTGAAGCTGGTATCGTTGCTCCTGGTCCAATTCCTGTAGTGCTTGAGGGTCTGCAATACAGTCGTGCCATACGAACACACAAAATTGTCATGGAAGCTATGCAGCATCTGAGAATCAAAGCATTCTATGAATGGGCACAGAAGAACCATGCTCATATACTCCAACCCGCTTGGGCAGCAATGGATAATGTCGGCAGTGAGATCACTTCAGACAACTTCAATAACATGTTGTTGGCAACACGTCTCTTGGAATTATTTGATGAGTTCTGCAAGTTGGACCAAGGTAAACTAGCAGCCTTTTGGGACTCTTACACTGATCTGGTCTGCCTACTGCTTCGATCCAGAGGGAAACTGGATTTTGCATCTTGCTTCTGTGCATGAGATGCTACCTTGGGTGTTTGCAAATGACAGAACAAACTATGCCCATTACCTCTCTGTGTACTGGTGTGAGATGAAGACCCTGCCTCAGACACATCCTGAAAGTAATACTCTTCTCCTGGAAGAGCATTTTATAGTTCACCGAAATTCCAAGAGTGCATTTTCCCAAGTTGCTGTTGACCAGACCATTGAGAAAATTTTGAATCGTGACTCCAAAACGAGTGGTGGTATAGTAGGTATCAGCCTCAACCAAGGGGCAGTACAGTGTTGGGTTCTGACAGCACATGACAGGGCAAGAATACTTCAAATCTGCAGGAAGATGGCTGGTATGTATGATGCCCAGAACCAACACCACAAAAAAACTAGTTCCCCTCACCTAAAGAAAGATGAAGGTGATGTTAAAAAAGTCATGGACACAATAGAAAGCTGGGTGAACCCATATGAGACAAAGAATACAACTGATTCCCTCATCAACATTGCATCAGGAGTAAAAGCCACTGATGATATAACAGAGAATATTTTGTCTGCAGAAGAGAAGGGAGCTAATGCCTTCTCATCCTTTGTACAAGAGAGGCTGTGCAACAGTCAGACAGACCTTTATTCCTCATTAGCAAAGACTGCACTCAAAACATTTAGGAAGCTAGTGAAATCAAAGAAAACCAAAGGTACCACCACACATGTTGTAATCAAGGCTGATAGAGGACTCTTTGCAAAGATGGTGGTCATTGCTCAACACAGACAAATGAACATGAAAGAAGTTTTGCAGTATATACTGGGTCCTCTGCCGTGGTCCCTTGCAATTCCTGATGGTGCACCTGCAAAGACTACCAAGGTATTCTTTTTACATTCATTAGAAGAACTAGCTAAACCAGCAGAAAACATTCCTACAACAGCAGTATGGATCTTTGATGGAATGGCCTTGCTGCAATCCATAAAGACAGTCCCCAAGACATTCACAGATCTTGCTACTTATGTTCTTGAAGTGCTGAAGTCAACAAGCAACAACCCTGCCAGAACAGACCTAGTTATGAACCAGTATCCTGAGTTGTCTATCAAGAACCCAGAGCGAGCAAAGTGTGGAACATCAGGTGTCTTGCAAATGAAGATCCTTGACAGACATCAGAAGTGTCTGACACAGTGGAAGAAATTCCTTAGTGATGGTGGGAACAAGACCAATCTTGCAAAGTTTCTGGTGGAAGAGTTACAGCAACCAGAATATGCTTCCAGGTTTAAAGAGTTTGGACCACTGTACATCACCTATGGGGATGAGTGCCACATGTTTGTTGAGAGTTATGCTTGTGTAAAATGCAGCAGAGTAGATCAACTGTGCACATCAAAGGAAGAAGCTGACACCCACATTCTGCTACATGCAGGCCATGCAGCATTAGAGGGGCATGCATACATCATAATTAAGTCACCTGATACAGATGTTACTGTGTTGGCCTGTGCTTATAGCCATCAAATCAATGCAAGACTACTATTCTGCACTGGCACCACACAAAGACAAAGGTATCTTGATGCCACAGCTATTGGCCTGAAACTAGGAAAAGATGTGTGTGAAGCACTGCCAGGAAGGCATGCATTCACAGAATTTTACAGCACTAGTGCATTCGTTGGTAAGGGAAAGAAGCAGGCATTCAAGATGATGGTGTCTGATGTAGACATGTGCAATGCGATGAGAATGGTTGGCTCATCGTTTCATATTTATGATGAAAAGCTGCAAGCATGTGGACAGTTTGTTTGTTTTCTCTATGGGTACAGTGGCAATGATACAGACCTTGTCCACTACAAACTATTCTGCACCAAGAATGCCCAAATATGTCATCTTCCACTGACTCAAGATGCACTCAAGTACCATGTGAAGCGGGCAAATTACCAAGCATGCATCTGGCAATCAGCACTGGTTGCATCTGCTACCACACCAAGTCCAGATGGCCATGGCTGGGACCTCAAAGATGACACATTGGCTATCCACTGGATGGATAATCCACCAGCACCAAAAGCACTCCTATTATTGATATCTTGTAAATGCAGTACTAGCCAGTGTAACGGTAGTCGGTGCTCATGCCTTATGAATGGTTTGTCGTGCACTGATGCCTGTCAATGCAAGTCATGCACAAATACCACAAATATTGATCAAACAGAATCCAGTGATGAAGATGAGGATTATTAATGAATAATGATGACTGTTTTTTCCCACACATTTGCTCATTCTGTGAAGTGTATTATTGGCTGTGGTAAGACTTGAACTGGTGGTGAGTGAAATTGCTTGACTTTTGGGGGTTATGTTATGTTTTCCGATATGATTACCCTTTACTTAGGAAAGGAAAGTGCTTATAATATCATTATTATTGAAGATAGCAGACTCAAGTTTCATATGGAATAGTAGAAATAAACATTAATTACAACTATGTTGTTTAACTTAATGAATATTAAATTAATTGCAAAAAAATAGGAATGAAAGTCAATATACTGTGAAAAAACATTAAAAAAATGGGCGTTTTTTTCAAACAAATTGGTGAGATTTTCCAATTTTGGGCAATGGAAGATGAAAAATTCATCATGGGTATGGTAAAGAGGTATATTACCTTCATTTCAGTGACATCTAGGGTGTTAATAGACAAATATTTCCAATGGTTACCTGTGTATCACATATTTCCACTTTTTATAGCCTTGAAACTCACCTTTACTTTAAAAAGCTGTTGTCCTAATTACCTGACAGGTTGTGTGAATGACAACAAGTGAAAATGTCATCCCGATAGACCCAGGAACAATGTAGTACCATCAAACTAAAGTTGTAGGGTGGGGTGCAACCAACTCAAAAAATAAGGCCCTTTTTGGATTTGGCCCACCAACTAATAAGGCCAAACTATTGTACGGTTTTCTGTAGTAAATAGGCTGTGTCTAAAATACTGTCTCTGCTATGTTATCATGCTCATATTTTGAATAATATAAATTTGTAGCAGAATACCACAAATATTTTTAGTGAAGTATAGACAATTACATCAACCTAACTGATTACTGGTCTTCATGTTTTCTTTTTTTAACTGAAAAGTTGAAATGTCAAATCAATCCCAATGGGATTCAAACTCTGTATATAAAAGAACATAACTAAAATATTGCAAGGCATTTTGTACAGTACTCAAATTCTGCCACCCAATTATCTTGTTTGTAATAAAATAACATAATAATGTAATTAATTTCCAAAAGAAATCATCACTTGAAAACGTTTATAGAATTATAAATGGAGGAAGGAGCTAGCTACTTAATAAAAATTCAGCATATGAAGGGATGATACTAGATGAGAAAATATCTTAAAGACGTAACATGCATTGTTTTCTAAAATTGATAAAAAAAATACACTAACCTGTCGGATTGCATTGGCGTGACCAAAATGTACCATGTCAAAACTGCAATTAGTGAAAGGCAAAGAAAACTCCCAAGTTAATTTTGATTTTCATAATTATTTTATCTCATAATTTCATATTTTACATATACATATTTATTAAGTTGTTCATTTCTTTCCAATGTTATTTGAATTAACATAAAAATATTGATAAAAAATTCTATTCAAGAGTTTAGTTGGAAAGTTAAACTGCGCCCACCATATTCTCCTGATAACGTGCCTTCAGATTATCACCTTTTCCAGTTACCCTCCTATAGCCTGTAGAGTATTTCCTTCAACAATGATGAGGAACTGAAAACATGGCTCAATGAATTCTTCGGGTCAAAACATGAGGATTCCTACCATCAACTGACAAGCTAGTGGAATGTTGGCAAGAAGTTGTGAACAATGAAGGAGAATATATTCTTGACTGATTTGTTAGGATTGTGGGTGCAAAAATAAAGATTAAAATAAGTGGAAAGAAACAAACAAATATATGTGAAACCCAATAGATACATAAACATTTACTCTCTCTCTCTCTCTCTCTCTCTCTCACACACACTTTTCTTTCTACCTACCATGCAACAAACACACATTTTAAGTCTCTACCATCACCCTATCATCTTGGTCAGCACCAAGCCTTAAAGTAAGCTTAGCAAAGACTAAGGTTTTAGTGAGTAGGAAAGAAGACAGCACCTGGGTATCTTTGGGGAAATGACTTTGCGTGATATGCAGGAAAGGAATAGGCATAAAAACCCCAAATGTTGTACCCAATGAAATCTATGGACACACAAGAGGTGTAGTTGAATTACAGGCATATTAACAGAGAAAGTAAGCTTTGTATGTGACAGCGACATTGGAACAATACATACGAGCACAACAGAAATAGATTCTCTTAAAAGCTCAGATAACCCACTAAAAGTAGTTGATAGCTTTTGTTACCTAGGAGACATGATTAGCAAGGGAGATGGTTGCATCAAAAGTATAGTAGCCAGAATAAAAACAGGCTGGAAAAAATTCAGGGAACTTCTACCATTGCTGGCAACAAAGGTTTTTCTCTAATGAAGGACAGGGTATATGATGCTTGTGTTAGAACTGCAATGTTGCATGGTAGTGAGATAAGTGTCTTGGAGGCAAAGGACTTGAGAAGACTGGAAAGAAATGAAGTGTGCATGTTCCATTGGATGTGCACAATATAGTACAAATGTGCCAAGAGAAAAAAATGGGCATAAGAGGAATCAGATGTAGAGTGTAAGAAAGGAGACTGCACTGCTGTGGACATGCAGTGTGTAAGGATGAAGACAGCTGTATAAAGAAGTACCAATCATTAAATGTAGATGGAACTTGCAGAAGAGAGAGTTTCAAGAACACATGGGGTGAAGTGGTGAAGGCTGATCTCAGGACCTTGAACTTCATGAAGGAGATGACAAGGGATTCAGATGACTGGTGATGTGCAGTTCTCAAGAAGACCAACCCAACAAACTTAGCATAATTAAGTTCTGGTAATGGTGTGTGTGTGTACATGCATACATGTGTGTGTATGCAAAACTGGGCCCTTTGCTCATTTACCTCCTCAAGATACCCCTGCCAGCATTCATCTCTCAAACTGCACCTTTCCTTAATACCACTAATCTTTCTCACTACCTGCAACTATTTTACTTGATATCCATCCCTCATCCTTAACACTATCCACTCCGCCCACATTTTATACTGACCTCTCCCTGTGGCCACCAAATCCTCTTACCTTCACTACCATACCCTTCTCACTCTCCCCAAGCATTATGTTTGCTTCTCTCTCCACCACCTACACTCTCGCAACATACCCAACCACTTATCACATCTCTCTTCTCTCTCAATCTTCCTATGTCTTATTGTATCATAACTATTCTAATTCTACTCTCCCCCACCATGCATCAGCCATCCTACCCCCATCCCTTATCCAACCTCTACAGTTGTCACTTTTTCCTTGTACTTGTCCTCCATTCATTATATTCACCCCCTTACCTATTCCCTATCTCTCACTCTCCTATACATTCTTGAAACCTGTAACCACCCACACTCCTGGTTCTTTTGCCCTTCTATTCCTTTCATACTTTTGAAAGTCCACCCACATACTTTATCACCACCATTTTTATGTTTTCTCAGTTCCATCCCAATCAACCCTGCTCTTCTAAAATGTTAGTAGTCATGTAACCCCTCTACAGCAAGAAATCTGTTCTGGTCCCTTCAGCCATATTATAAGCCCATCATCACCTAGCACAAAGCCACTTCTCTTGGGGTTCATAGTCTTGCAAGCTACATAGCGACCTCACTAGTGGTGGCAACACTGAAAAAAATCACCAGGTATATGCTGTTAAGTAGTTGATATTAGGAAGAGCATCAAAGTGTAGAAACCATGTCAAAGAAGACAGTGGAGCACAATAATAGGTATTGCCACCTCTCCCTCTTTGGCTTCTTTAATAGCATCTCATCTCTAATACACCTATCATCTCTTTACCACTTGCCCCTCTACCACACATCCCACTAATCACCCATATCTTCACTGCCCATGCCCTTATCGCTTATCACTCACTTGCTTTATCCTTCACACTCTTATTGATCATGTCTCACTCACTCTCTCTGCTTATTTTCACTGTTGTATGATGCTGGTATGACTAAAAATGGTAGTGGATCTCCTCTGTTCACTAAACATTGCTTCCAGTGTGACTAGGGATATCGCTGGATCTATCTGACCTTCTTGCCAACACTTATCCATCACTTTCTCATCCTTATCACCCTAGCTTTCTCTCACCTGTCTCAAGGCATATGCATTATAAACATTAAATTTGCATGTAGCCCACACACTCTATCATTTACATTTCACCATTTATCTAGTTCTTACAATCCATCATTTTCTTACCCCTAACCTTTCAAGTGCTAGTACTACAATAAAATATGTCCAATAAACTATTAAATCTGAAGTGAAGAAGCGCCCATTTCATTTTGTTTGAAGACCTATAAACCTCTCTAGTCTAGATGCCTTGAAAAAATGCACCCAGTATACTCAATAAAGTGGTTGGTGTTAGGGAGGGTATCCAGCCAAAGAAACCATGCCAAAAATCTTGAGTGGTCCTCTGACACATTTAAGGGTGCAGCAGCAACATGTCCATCCTATGCCAGTACAGAGAGAGAAGGTTAGGAAATGATGATGATAATGATACCATATAACATGAGTGACAAGAATGGAAGAAGGGAGTGAGGGAGGGAAGGAAAGTTAAGGTCAGAGAGACCATCTGATATTGATTTCTTATCAATATCGATTCATAAATTTAGCAAATATTGTTTCAGAATGTTACCACGAACGGCAAACAGTAAAACAAAGAAGAGCAATAACACGATCAAATATAGTGAACTACAAATACCATAGGTTCCAAGTGTTTATTACAACACAAATAATGATTTCTTCCACTCACACAGGTAAAATATTTTCACAAGCTTTCTCTAAATATAACCAAGTTCAAATATTTGTTTATATTTTTCACTCATAAATCAGCATAAGCATATAAAACACAAAATTTTGAATAGAAATGGATTCAGTGGTCAGCTTCACCTGAATAAATAAACTCTAATACATGTACTGAGTATTGATTTTTACATATGTACAAAACCCACCATCACCACACACACACACACACATATCTTGTACAGGTAGAGAGAGGGGGAGAGAACAATGACATCAGGAAGACCAGAATGGGTAGGAGGAAGACCAGACAGAACAAGAAAAACAAGGATGTGGCAAGAAGACAAGGATATGTAAGGGTGGTCTTTGTAGGAGAATGACTGGCAATGGTAGAGGCATCCAAAATGTAAGGGTACATGAGGAAAAAGATCAGGAATAGAATGGGAAAAGGTAGGACAATTTAGGGTGGTGTATGTGCTTGATTATGAAGAAAACACCATTCTAGTACACACACACACATTCATATCATCATCATTTAATGTCTATTCTGCTGTGAGTACAACAAAGTGCCAGATATCTTGTTCCTTTATCATCTCTATTGTAGGACTCAGTATCTCGAGATCAGCCTTCAATATACATATATATATTTACACATACACACACACATACAAACATAAATGTATATATATATATATAATATATATATATATATATATATATATATATATATATATATATATATTGTCGTGGCACTCCGTCAGTTATGATGATGAGGGTTCCAGTTGATCCGATCAAAGGAACAGCCTGCTCGTGAAATTAATGGGCAAGTGGTTGAGCACTCCAGACATGTGTACCCTTAATGTAGTTCTTGGGGAGATTCAGTGTGACACAGAGTGTGTCAAGGCTGTCCTTTTGAAATACAGGTACAACAGAAACAGGAAGAAAGAGTGAGAGAAAGTTACAGTGAAAGAGTACAGCAGGGTTCACCACCAGCCCCTGCTGGAGCCTTGTAGAGCTTTAGGTGCTTTTGCTTAATAAACACTCACAACCAGTCTGGAGATTGAAACTGCGATCTTATGACTGTGAGTCCACTGCCCTAACCACTGGGCCATTGCACCTCCATATATATATATATATATATATATACTAGCTTAAGGTGACCCGCTCTACGCGCGGTTAAGAGTGTAGTTATTATTTTCTGTAGCTTCCTTTCTGTTTTTTATCACCACATTCTCCCACTTTGTTTCTCTCCTTTCTCTCTCACTTTCCCACTCTCTTACTCTTCCTTTCTCTCGGACTCTCCCTCTCTCTATCTTTCTCTATCTATCTCTCTCCCATTTATAAACAACAAAAGATCTTGAGTAAGTTGAGAAATAAAATATTTTGAAAGATCAATCATAAATATCAGACAGTGACAACGGAAAGGTCTGCTTCAAGGCAGACAGCAAAACACTAACATTTAAAAGGGACAGATGAACTTGCGAGCTGAATAAAAACAAAAATATATTGGAAACCAAAGTTTGAAGGGATAGAATCTGAGGATAATAGAGTCACCGTGGTTGGCATTTCTTAACGACGGACAGCAACGTAGTGGCAGTTTAACGGCTGGCGTAAAATTTTGAACTTGATGTAAAAGAAAATTCCTAAACACCAAGTTTTGAGGTGATTCTTTCTCAGGACAGTAGACTCACCATGGCAAGCATTCAAAACTTCTTTACCATGGACAGCAACACATTCACGATTTAAAGGCTGGCGCAAATTGTTTAGCTTGATGTAACAGAGGGTTCTTAAAAAAACGCTCCTGTAAATTTTAATCCCCTTCCAGCCCCATTTAGACTCCTTTTCACATTTTGGTTAATATAACCCGATTTCATTCAGGTCTACTCAGGCCACATCTTATAAGTGAGGAATTTTGTCCAAGAGGTCACGCCTTTCATTTCAGGAAGAAAATAGTTGCAATGCGAACTCGGCAGCACTTTTAACATAGGTATGCATATTTTCAGCTCAACCAACCACATAATGCACACATTATATATATATGTACACATTAAATATATATATATGTACATATATTTGCATTATATATATACATATGTACATATATATACATATATATATACATATATATATTATACATATATATATATATAACATATATATATACATATATAATATATATATATACATATGTACATATATATATACATATATATATATACATATGTACATATATATACATATATATATGTACATATATATATATAACATATATATATATATTATATATATACATATGTACATATATATACATATATATATATATGTACATATATATACATATATATATATATATGTACATATATATACATATATATATATATGTACATATATATACATATATATATATATGTACATATTATATATATATATATATATATATATATATGTACATATATATACATATATATATACATATATATACATATATATATACATATATATACATATATATATATATATATATATTCTTTTACTCTTTTACTTGTTTCAGTCATTTGACTGCGGCCATGCTGGAGCACCGCCTTTAGTCGAGCAAATCGACCCCGGGACTCATTCTTTGGAAGCCCAGTACTTATTCTATCGGTCTCTTTTGCCGAACCGCTAAGTGACGGGGACGTAAACACACCAGCATCTGTCGTCAAGCAATGCTAGGGGCACAAACACACACACGCATACATATATATATACATATATACGACAGGCTTCTTTCAGTTT